>NC_083573.1:31100841-31320841 GCF_027579695.1 Neoarius graeffei | reverse complement strand
ATGAAATACTTTCATTCCATATTTTGTTGCTTTTTTTTTTTTTTTTTTTTGCACCGACGAGGCATGTAGCACCGAGTCGGCTATAAGCCATGCATGACAAGATTGAGTGGAATAATTGTTTTATTCTCTCCACATTCACTGGATTTTGAGAAACTGAGCATTTTTATTTTTATTTCTTGCAAATTCAATAAATAAAAACTTTATCCAAAATGTCCGACAAAATCATTTCCGCTTAGAATGTAAACAAACCAGTATAATGACGGTAGCAATTTGTGAAAAAATGCAATAATAATAATAATAATAATAATAATTCTTGAAAAATAAAAAAAGATATGTTCTTACCATCAAATACTTTCATTCCGTATTTTGTTGCTTTTTTTGGGGGGGGGGGTTGTTTTCTAGTAATTTTTATTTTGTCCTCGGTTGGTTCAGCAACACGCGCCGCCATTTTGTTTTTCTCTACTCATGGTATATGAGCTGATATCCTAATAGTAGAGTAGCCAATCAGAGCTCACGATTGCTCATATCCAGTGAATGTGGATAGAATAATTATGGATATCTTCAGGAGCAAAGCAAAATGTATAAATTTGTCTGGAATGAATTCTTTTCCCAGTGGACTATGTGCCATTTCTTTTGCAAAGCTAATCGAAGTATTTCTAAGCTTTTTAATGATGGAGCGTTCTGATTTTGAGATTTGACTTTCTCATCTCTTCTGTATCTGTTCATTCGACGCTAATATTTTAAGGAACGCAATGGTGCACCCATAATGTGTCCGTTTGGGTCGCGGTGCTCAGTGAGCTCTACGCCTGTTCTGGACATTCGATGGAAGTCGTCAGGAACCGTGTCTGAGCCGGGGCATGCTGGGACTCTGATGTCTGATCACTGCGTCTGAGCAAATAAAATTCCCAACAAGAGCAACAACTAATTTCCTCAAGGTTTAACAAGGCTGTTTATTCTGAGGCATCTGACAGAACAGTGAGGATGTGATATATAACGATCTCCTGATCCCTCCAGCATAATGCAGCAGCATCCTCAGCACACACGCTTCCTCTGAAATGCATGGAATAAAGCCGACTGAGAGGCATTCTCTCTCTCTCTCTCTCTCTCTCTCTCTCTCTCTCTCTCTCTCTCTCTCTCTCTCTCTCGTATTTTATTTTAATAATTGGTCAAAAATAGGATTAGGCCTTTAGTACTAAAAATGAAACCTTTTTAATATCCGTCACAATAATATTTCACATTCGAACATGACACCAATATATTTTATTTGATAAAAGTTATTTGACAGAACTGAGTTCGGATTTTGGAGTTACTGTTCTTCTAGAAAATACATCGTGGTAAAAAGGAATATTTGGAATGTACGACAGCTGTGTGTGTGTGTGTGTGTGTGTGTGTGTGTGTGTGTGTGTGTGTGTGTGTGTGTGTGTGTGAGAGAGAGAGAGAGAGTGAAAGAGAGAGTAAATGGGATCCTCTGTTGGCAACACTATATTCCCTCAACCATGCTCCTCATTGATGACACATTATTTAGCGAGCATGTGTGTGTGTGTGTGTGTGTGTGTGTGTGCGTGTGTGTGTGCGTGTGTATGCCTGTACGTGGGTGTGTTATGAGATTTTGCAAGGGGATTAGTGGTTTGCGTGTGTTTTTCTGTGTAATGAAACACTTCTTGAAGGATTTCAGGTTTTCATGCACATCCTTGCTTCCTTTGTGTGTGTGTGTGTGTGTGTGTGTGTGTGTGTGTGTGTGTGTGTGTGTGTGTGTGTGTGTTACTCGCCCAACACTTTCCAGTGTAAATAACCATTAGTTTATTTTAGTTAGATGGGGACAGGGCAGTACTATCTTGAGACTGTGGGAGTTTGATTTTGATTTTATACGTGTGTGTGTGTGTGTGTGTGTGTGTGTGTGTGTGTGTGTGTGTGTGTGTGTGTGTGTGTGTGTGTGTGTGAATGAATGAGACAGTTTTGACCTTTTGGGGACATTTATCAGGTTCCCCTGTTTAAAAAAAAAGTTTCCTTTTGGTTACGGAGGTTAACGTTGGTGTGAGGTTTACAGTAGGTGCAGGAATACTAGAGCGGAAGCTACAATTATCGACAGTCCATAATTATCGACACCTTTTCCGATTTACCAATAAAAAACAATTTTACAAAGGTGACTTTCAGTTCCAACAGTTATTATTGGTTAATTAATCAACCGGAAGACCCCGCCCCGTCACCCTTTGAGCTTGTCGTGTGATGACGCAGCTCGTTACCTGAGATGGAATTTTTTTTTTTTAACACGATCAGCAATTTGAGGAAAACCCGGACGTTATCATCGCAGGTAAGCGATCATGGACGTGTTTTTACTGATCAAACTCACCGATATTTCATGATCTCTTCGTCGAAACCTACTTTGTTTCTTACTCTTTCATTCGACAGTCGCCATTTTGTATCTAAACGCGCGTTTGAGAATCACGTGAGGTGTCGATAATAGTGATCACTTTAACTGGTGTCCACCATTATCGACACCCTGTGGAATTAAATGATGTTTACAACTGTTATGGATCGATCTTTGTGTAGCATTGTTGAAGTAGATGTAGTACTTTAAAAAAAAATTTTTTTTAAAGTGTTGTGATTTATAATAATTTTTTTTCTGGTCCATAACAGAATGGAATGTTTATAGTGTTTGGAATCCGATTGCAATAAATAGAATTAGAGCAGAATTAAATTCCTAACATATAAAAAATGACATGCTTGAAATATTCAGATTTTTTTATTCCATTTAGAATTTTTTTTTGTGCAGGTTGTTGTAAATATCTACCGCATATTACAATATCAGTAGACATTTTATATTTGGGTTGGAGGAATGAGATGTGACCTTTGACCTGGATTTTCATGCGGTTACAATGTCAATTGCCTGTTGACGTTTATTGGTAAACAACGAAACTAGAAATGAATACAAACAACAACGAATGATTAACAAAATGAGATCGACGAAAACACTTAGTGGAACAAAAAGATTTTCTGATGCAGGTTAAACATCATCAGTTCATTTGTTTACAAACATTAAATTACTTCCTCGTTTACGTAAACACCGACACGGATATATTTATATAAAAGAGATTTTGTACTAAATATAAGTCTGTATAAAATAAAACAATTTTAAATAAAAGCTAATGTTTTGTTAACTTAATACCATGTACCAATTATTTATTATTTTTATTTATTTATTTTTTAAATAAATGATTGTCTGGATGTCGATAATTGTGGACAAAGGTGTCGATAATTATGGAACGGTGTTACGTGATCTGATATGCTAAGTAATCACGAATCAACTCTTTTTTTTTTTTTTTTTTTCCCAGTGGAAGTTTGAGTAATTATTCATGCACAATTTACGTATTGAAAGTCTTTTCTACTTCTGCAACGGCCAAAAGATCATTAAGGTGTCGATAATTGTAGCCGCCGCTCTATTAATTAGCTACATTAATAATTATGTCAGTGGAAAGTCCTGATAAGGAGGACTGTGTGTGTGTGTGTGTGTGTGTGTGTGTGTGTGTGTGTGTGTGTGTGTGAGTCAGAGATTACAACAGTCGAAATCCACTCACTGAGCACTTTATTAGGAACACCGCCTGCCTTTCCCCTCAAAATAACCTCGCTTCTTCATGGCACGGATTCCACAAGATGTTGGGAACATTCCTTTGAGATTGTGCTCCGTGTTGACACAATTGCATCACACACAGTTCCTGCAGATCTTTCTGGTGCATGTTCATGCTGTGAATCTCTTGTTCTATCACATCCCAAAGGTGTTTTACTGGTTCTCAGATCTGGTGACTGGGAAGCCCAGTGAAAAACACTGAGCTCGTGGTTCTCATGCACATGAAACCAGTTTGAGAGGATTTCTGCTTTGTGGCACGGTGCATTATCACACAGGAAGTAGCCATTAGAAGATGGTAAATTAGCAGAGGTGGACAGTAACGAAGTACATTTACTTGAGTACTGTACTTAAGTACACTTTTTGAGTATCTGTACTTTACTTGAGTATTATTTTTTTGGAAACTTATGACTTTAACTTCATTACATTTGAAAGACAGATATCATACTTTTGGCGGCACGGTGGTGTAGTGGTTAGCGCTGTCGCCTCACAGCAAGAAGGTCCGGGTTCGAGCCCCGTGGCCGGCGAGGGCCTTTCTGTGTGGAGTTTGCATGTTCTCCCCGTGTCCGCGTGGGTTTCCTCCGGGTGCTCCGGTTTCCCCCACAGTCCAAAGACATGCAGGTTAGGTTAACTGGTGACTCTAAATTGAGCGTAGGTGTGAATGTGAGTGTGAATGGTTGTCTGTGTCTATGTGTCAGCCCTGTGATGACCTGGCGACTTGTCCAGGGTGTACCCCGCCTTTCACCCGTAGTCAGCTGGGATAGGCTCCAGCTTGCCTGCGACCCTGTAGAACAGGATAAAGCGGCTACAGATAATGAGATGAGATATCGTACTTTTCACTCCACTACATTTCTATCAAGGTCCTCGTTACTATGAAGCAGCTTTGAAAGCGGATGTTTTTTCTTTTCTTTTCTGAAACGTGATGGTTTTTCGCAGGTGACCTTGAGACAGCCTGTCAGTAATCACTAGGGTCACGTCACGTCCATAGACTGTATAAAATCAAGTTCAGTGATTTCTCAGCAGCGTTATTTGAACTCATTCAGTTGACGGCAGAACAAAAGGAGGCGGTTCTTCTGGAGAATGCACGCACCCGGGGCCATACCTAGAACCCATGTTTCAGTTCTCTGAAAGGATTAAAGATTCATTTTGTTTTAAAAGTTTGCTTTGTTCGCCTAAAACAAACCACATCACGGCCTACAAAAACTCACCGTCCAACCTGCGAAAGCATATTGAGTCATATAAAGGTTTTATTCCAAGAGAAAGCTTGTAATGAAGTTGTCTGTGCTTTTAGAGCTAGCGGTAACGTTGCAATAGCTATGCAGTCTGGTTAGTCAAATAACTTTCTATGGATTTGCCCTCCAAGTTGCCGTAGCCTTGTCCACGGCTAACGTTAACACACAGCTAGTTAACTTGGACACTGTTAGTTAGCATGTAAAAACAGAGTTACGCTAACATGAATAACGCTAACTTATCTGAAGTCCTTTCAGAAATATGTTTTAGCGTAATCTTGCCAAATAACCAGAATGTAGAAATCTTTCTGTTCTAGTAACGTTAGCGACCCAGTATGATTTTGAGCTTGAAAAGTGTTTGCTAGCATGTCAGGTGGAGTTTCACTGACTAGCTAGCTTAACGTTTAACCACCATGATGCACAGCATGCGTTCATTTTGTGAATTCACATTTCTGTCTTTGGTAACAGCGTTAGGTTTTGTAAGCATTGTGGCAATGATACAACGATGCGTTGAGAGAAAATGTACTTAAGTATTTTTAAAAGCGAGTACTTTAACTTAAGTAAAAATTTGACCGGACAACTTTCTCTTGTATCGGAGTAACATTTGAGCAGCGGGATCTGTACTTTGACTTAAAGTGCCATTCCACCATTGGATGTATTCTTTGGCATAAAATACAATTTATTTTATGACAACATGATTAGACAGAGAAATCTTTTAGCTTCAAAATGATATATCAAACATAATTTTTTGACAATGACAAGTATATTAATTTTGCGACCAAAGTCACCTACCCTTTTAATTTCCGCGTGTGATGTCATCGGCAGGTTCCCCTTCTTGTGTACCACGTGTCGGTCTATTTTTAGACCAGGAAACCCCCAAAGTGAGAGAGTCATTTCTCCTCGTATATGGGGGCCAAAAAAATTGCGAAAAATTTTGAGTTAATCTTTCAGTTAGCTAGATTTATTGGTATTAGCTAGATTTATTGGTATTATTTTTATCGCGTTCTATCCGCCATTGCTGATAATATGTGCCACGTCACACGTCACGTGGTACACAAGAAGGGGAACCTGCCGATGACATCACGCGTGGAAATTAAAAGGGTAGGTGACTTTGGTCGCAAAATTAATATACTTGTCGTTGTCAAAAAGTTATGTTTGATATATCATTTTGAAGCTAAAAGATTTCTCTATCTAGTGATACCGTTTATATATGTTGTCAAAATATATTGTATTTTATGCCAAAGAATACATCCAATGGGGCGGCACGGTGGTGTAGTGGTTAGCGCTGTCGCCTCACAGCAAGAAGGTCCTGGGTTCGAGCCCCGTGGCCGGCGAGGGCCTTTCTGTGCGGAGTTTGCATGTTCTCCCCGTGTCCGCGTGGGTTTCCTCCGGGTGCTCCGGTTTCCCCCACAGTCCAAAGACATGCAGGTTAGGTTAACTGGTGACTCTAAATTGAGCGTAGGTGTGAATGTGAGTGTGAATGGTTGTCTGTGTCTATGTGTCAGCCCTGTGATGACCTGGCGACTTGTCCAGGGTGTACCCCGCCTTTCGCCCATAGTCAGCTGGGATAGGCTCCAGCTTGCCTGCGACCCTGTAGAACAGGATAAAGCGGCTACAGATAATGAGATGAGATGAGAATACATCCAATGGTGGAATGGCACTTTAAGTAATGAAGTTGGGTACTTTGTCCACCTCTGTAAATTAGGTGCTTTTGGACCAGAGGAACTGTTGGAGGAAGTTCCCCTTTTTTTTTGAGTCCACAGTGCAGGAACTGGGAACGGTTAAAGTTGTTGAGACCACTGTTTTGAGGGACTTTTTTAGCTCCGACTTCAGTGTGTGTACGTTCTCTCCCAGTTACGAGAGGAACCGTGAGTGACATAAATGTACAGTGATTGATTATGTAGCACCAGCAGCTTTAAAAATCAGTGTAAAATATTATCATCAAACAACTCTTAACATTAGCGTTAAAAAAATACACACAAATGGGCTGACAGTGAAGTCCAGGCTTTATTGAGTGTATATGCAGCAGAATAAATACAGTGCAGTTTTGATGCGTCTTAGTGACCGATAAAAATCTTAAAGGCCCCATGGCATGGTGGTTTGTTGATGCTTTAAACGGGCTCGTGGAGGTTTCCGGATGTTATATCCGCAGCCTTTCTCGAAATGAACCCTCGGCACGTAGATATAGCCTCCTGGGAGAAAGCCCCATTTCAGCGCTTTTCCCAGTGCGTCGTTTCGCTAATGAGAAGCAGGAGGCGGGGAAGGGTAGAGGGTGGGGGCGGGTCTTATCATTAATATTCATGACATGTAAACGTGTTACCTCTGATTGGCTAACAGCACTGTGTCGCTACCTCCAGTGGGTCAGAACAAGCGGATGTGGGTGTCTTACTATGGCGAGAGAGAAGGAACAAACCGCGAAGGGAAAAATACCGCGCGCTGACGTCATTAAGGTGCGACGCGAGGAAATAAAATAAATTCAACAAATGTTTGGGTTTTTACTGAACAAACAAAATGAACGAGTGACTTAAAAAAAAGAATGTGGGTGTCTTTGTAAAAACTGTTTTGATTGGCTATTATAACAGAGCATGCTGCATGCTTTTTGGTTTTGTAGCGCAGATTACCTGGCTAACTGCAGGAAGCGGTTAGCTGCACAGCTAATGTAGCCATTGCAAGGCTAACGTGGCACCGATTTTAAAACACGGCAAAACGACTTAACAGTTATACACTTACTTGTTCGGTGTTTGAGGCTGATGCGGCAGGGATGCTTGGTACAGACCCAGGCTTCAGTGACAGTTGATGTGCAAAACCTGCCCTGTACTGTCCCAAGTTGTGGAAACATTCCTCAGGAAAATGCTTCCGACAAACATACACCGTCTTAGGTAGACTCGACGGCGTATTATTGGAGTAAATAAAATTAAGCCACTGCGTCTTCAGGGGCTCTCCCGTCGGCAGTAAAAACAGACTCCTTTCTGTGTTGTCACATCCATGTACAGCGCAATTTCCATGTTTGGTGGCAACTTTTGAGCTGGGCGGGCAATCTATACAGTGGGTGGGAATCCAGAGGGGGGGCGTGGGGATCATCTCCCTTGCTGACGTAGTAAAGGGAAGAGCTTATCAACGCGCCGTTTTGACGCGCCATTCTCAAATGTTGGGCATAGTTTGGTTTACACATTATGAAATTTCTAGCCACTGGGGTGACTTAAGAAGGTCAGAGGAACTCATTTTAACGTTAAAAAACCTCAGAAAGTGAAAATTTCATGCCATGGGACCTTTAATGAAACTAAATGCTCTTGTTCATGGGTTGTTTTTTGGCTATCACATAGGAAAACCCAATATAAAATAATAATCCACACCGACATGTTAGAGAAACATGTTTTAATCAATCAGTAACTATTCTCCACAACAAATTCACTCTTTATAATGTAAAATAAAGAACTAAATAAAAATATCATCACGTAACGCGTCCTGGTCTAACCCCGTTCTGTGGCACAGTGGAATGATCCGTTTCTAGAGAAACACAACACACTAAAGTGGACAAGTTTAAATCCTAATGTTGCTAGGTTGCTGCTTTCACAGCAACACAAGAACATTCATTGTCAAGATGCACATTCACATGACAACAACAAACCAGAGACGTCACTTTAGTAATCATTGGCCGGCTTACATCACTTCAGTGGTCCTACTGGTAAAAACAAAAAAGTCCTTGATGGTATGTAGTCCTCGGGGGACATCCCAGATCCCTAAAACTGTTTGGTCTGAAAGCGCCTATTGCCGAGTGCACATGATGAGTAACAGTAATCAAATAGGCTATAGTGTTAAAGCGATGATTGACTGGCATTAAAAAGCCCAAAGTGTGACAAAAAGACATTCCCCACAGCATTACACCACCCCCACCAGCCTGCACTCATCTCATCTCATCTCATTATCTGTAGCCGCTTTATCCTGTTCTACAGGGTCGCAGGCAAGCTGGAGCCTATCCCAGCTGACTACGGGTGAAAGGCGGGGTACACCCTGGACAAGTCGCCAGGTCATCACAGGGCTGACACATAGACACAGACAACCATTCACACTCACATTCACACCTACGGTCAATTTAGAGTCACCAGTTAACCTAACCTGCATGTCTTTGGACTGTGGGGGAAACCGGAGCACCCAGAGGAAACCCACGCGGACACGGGGAGAACATGCAAACTCCGCACAGAAAGGCCCTCGCCGGCCCCGGGGCTCAAACCCGGACCTTCTTGCTGTGAGGCGACAGCGCTAACCACTACACCACCACACAAAAATACACTTAATAGCCCTATTACACAACTGTAGTAATCCATATTATGTCAAGAACCGCTCAACTAAGTAAAGAGAAACGATATCCATCATTACTTTAAGATATGAAGCATGTTTTAATTAATTAAACTATAGAAAAAACACTGAATTAGAAGGTGTGTCCAAACTTTTGACTGGTCCGATATAGATGTGTTTATTCTATCCACAGCAGGGCGGCACAGTGGTATAGTGGTTAGCGCTGTCGCCTCACAGCAAGAAGGTCCTGGGTTCGAGCCCCGTGGCCGGCGAGGGCCTTTCTGTGCGGAGTTTGCATGTTCTCCCCGTGTCCGCGTGGGTTTCCTCCGGGTGCTCCGGTTTCCCCCACAGTCCAAAGACATGCAGGTTAGGTTAACTGGTGACTCTAAATTGACCGTAGGTGTGAATGTGAGTGTGAATGGTTGTCTGTGTCTATGTGTCAGCCCTGTGATGACCTGGCGACTTGTCCAGGGTGTACCCCGCCTTTCGCCCGTAGTCAGCTGGGATAGGCTCCAGCTTGCCCGCGACCCTGTAGGACAGGATAAAGCGGCTAGAGAGAATGAGATGAGAGATGAGATTCTATCCACATTCACTGGATATGAGCAATCGTGCGCTCTGATTGGCTACTCTATTACTAGGATATCAGCTCATATACCGTGAGTAGGGAAAAACAAAACGGCGGAGCGTGTTGCTGAACCAACCGAGGACGAAATAAAACCTCTAGTCAAAAACAAAACCCCCAAGGCAACAACATATGGAATAAAAGTATTTGATGGTAAGAACATATCTTTTTTTTTTTTTCCAAGAATTATTATTGTAGCATTTTTTCACAAATTGCTCCGGTCATTTTGCCGGTTTGTTTACGTTCTAAGCGGAAATGATTTTGTCGGACGTTTTGTATAAAGTTTTGATTGATCGAATTTGCAAGAAATAAAAATAAAAATGTTCTGTTTCTCAAAATCCAGTGAATGTGGAGAGAATAAAACAGTTATTCCACTCAATCTCATCATACATGGCTTGTAGCCGACTCGGTGCTACATGCCTCGTCGGCTATCAGCTCATGTACGACTCGATTTTGTGGAATTACTAATATATGTGTGTGTGTGTGTGTGTTTCGTGTTTTTGCCAGCTGATCCAGTAACTAACTACCAATGAATAATCACCTCAATAGCGCCCCTACTGGATTAGCCAGAGAAAACGGTGCAAAATATCGTGTGCTTTTCAGCGCCGTTTCTACACATTCTGTAAACAGAGCATCTGGTACAAAAATCCTGTGGCGTGACTGACCCCCTCTCTCTCTCTCTCTCTCTCTCTGGCCACTTTAATAAGAACGTGTTCTTGATTCTAAGCTCCCTGTTCTTGGCTGGAGGAGTGGAACCCAATGTGTTCTTCTGCTGTTGCATGCTGAGATGCTTTTCTGCTCACCACGGTTGTAAAGAGTTGCTATGAGTTACTAGATCCTTCCTGGCAGCTCGAACCAATCTGTCCATTTTCCTCTGATCTCTCTGATCAACAAGGCGTTTGTTTCCACCCACAGAACTGTCACTCACTCACTCAATGTTTTTTGTTTTTCGCACCATCCTGTGTAAACTCTACAGACCGTTGTGTGTGAAAACCCCAGGAGATCAGCAGCTTCTGAAATACTCAAACCAACACCCACAGTGGCCACAGTGAAAGTCCCACTTCGAGATCACGATTTTTCCATTCGGATGTTTGAAGTGAACATTAACTGAAGCTCTTGATTTGGATCCGCATGATTTTATGCATCGTGCTGCTGTCAAGGGATCAGCTGATTATAGAACTGCATCAAACAGCAGGCGGATGGGTGGGTGGGTGTTCCTAATAAAGTGACCGGTGTGTGTGTGGGGGGGTCTCTCATCTCATCTCCTTATCTCTAGCCGCTTTATCCTGTTCTACAGGGTCGCAGGCAAGCTGGAGCCTATCCCAGCTGACTACGGGCGAAAGGCGGGGTACACCCTGGACAAGTTGCCAGGTCATCACAGGGCTGACACATAGACACAGACAACCATTCACACTCACATTCACACCTACGGTCAATTTAGAGTCACCAGTTAACCTAACCTGCATGTCTTTGGACTGTGGGGGAAACCGGAGCACCCGGAGGAAACCCACGCGGACACGGGGAGAACATGCAAACTCCGCACAGAAAGGCCCTCGCCGGCCCCGGGGCTCGAACCCGGACCTTCTTGCTGTGAGGCGACAGCGCTAACCACTACACCACCGTGCCGCCCGTGTGTGGGTTTGTCAAGCTAATTTTTCTCGACGATGTCTGTAGCATGAAGCCAGCTTGTAAAGAACAGAAAGCCTGTTCACTAAAAAGTCACTTTTAATCAACATCTAAAGGCAGTTGTGGTGTTTATGTGAAAACTATCACATTTTTGTAGCTGCAGATCTGTATTATTATTATTATTATTATTATTATTATTATCTTTTCTCAGACATGCGGCTTCAGGAAAGGATTTGAGGTTATACGTTATCCGAACTTGCTCTTGATTCTAAGATTCAAGAACAAGTCGTGATAACTGTGTAGGTGTGTGGGATCATCTAGGGACAAGACAAAACCTTTAGGGAAACCTGAAGCAACCGTAATTACTCATTACTGTAGCGCCGAGCTCCAGACTTTCTTTTACGTCTATTCTGTATATCACACAGCAATAGGATTGACAGAACTGCCATGAGATTTCCATTCTGAGTGAGTGAAGCAGGTTTTATTTTCATGTCAGGGTGCTGTGTAGCATGTTGGAGCGACTGAATAACAGAAGTGTCCTGTTCAGGTGGTTACCAAGGCAGCGATGCAAAATACGTGATGTCCACCCTGAGAAAATAACAAATTTATGTAAAGAACTACGTCTCACACACGCACACACCCATACGGCACTGTACACCAGCCCGTACAGGATATAGACAGCACTGGCGATGAAGAACGACACAATTGTGATCCGGTATTTCTGCTTCAGAAGACAAAAGTGTTTCCATGGAGCAGACATTTTGTGTATTCAGCACTGCTGTAGCAATTAAAGTGTAATTCTGATGCAGCATCAGGCGTACCTGGTCCAAACCTGCATTATGATACCTGCCACCTTGGAATATCTGATTACTCATGAGGTAATTGTTAACTGTTCGGCAAAAATATTGAACGAATAATACAAGCCTTCAAGGTTCTCGAATAGTTCTGTCTTCTTTTCCACCATCGAAAAGTTCAGGATCGTGAACAGTGCCACTCGTCGTCTCTGAGGAAATCTGGACGTTTTGTAAATGGCAGAAGTCTATTTTCATCTTTAAAATCTGTGCCCACTTGCATTATTCAGTTCATCCATTCATCTCTCTGTCATTCGCTGTCTGCTCTATCTTTGTTTTTCACCCAGTCACCTCTCTCTCTCTCTCTCTCTCTCTCTCTCTCTGCCTCTCTCAGTGCTGCAGTGCAGAATCCTCTGGTTTTTCACCACGATAGTTCTGGAGAATCCTGACACTGCCACACTATCCCCTTTCCATTAAATCCCACTCTCTGGCTTCACAAAACAGGAAAACACCAATAAGCAGAGGTGTCAATACTCACCACACACACACACACACACACACACACACACACACACACATTCTTGCATCGATGACAGCATGCGTTCATTAGTCACCTATAATATCACAGTTACACTGGACACTCTGTCTGTTTAATCAAACGAGCTTCAGACTTTGGATAATTATATATATTATACATATATATATATTATTTACTCCCTCCTTTTATCCAGTCCCACTCTCTTCTGTTCTTAGTGTCCTTGTCGATTTTCAGTATGCCAGTGCTGCCTCCATGTGGACACGATATGATATTACACACACACCTTTTCATCACCTCATCTCATTATCTGTAGCCGCTTTGTCCTGTTCTATAGGGTCGCAGGCAAGCTGGAGCCTATCCCAGCTGACTACGGGTGAAAGGCGGGGTACACCCTGGACAAGTCGCCAGGTCATCACAGGGCTGACACATAGACACAGACAACCATTCACACTCACATTCACACCTACGCTCAATTTAGAGTCACCAGTTAACCTAACCTGCATGTCTTTGGACTGTGGGGGAAACCGGAGCACCCGGAGGAAACCCACGCGGACACGGGGAGAACATGCAAACTCCGCACAGAAAGGCCCTCGCCGGCCACGGGGCTCGAACCCGGACCTTCTTGCTGTGAGGCGACAGCGCTAACCACTACACCACCGTGTCGCCCCTTATTTATTTGTTTGTTTGTTTATTTATTGATTTGACTTGTGCCTGGATGGCTTACAGCTGAGCACTTGAGGATTAAAGGACTCACTTAGCAGGACTGAGATTTGAACTCAGAACCAATACTTAAAGTGCATATTCTGGACCAATTTCGTTTTTTTTTTAATATGAAAGAATGTCCTTTTACACACTCATCCAGAAGGGTAATTTTACACAAGGCCGTCTGTCTACAGCAGAAAAAAAATAAAACAATAAAACGCGTCTGGAAAAATCCCAAGCGAGTCTGGAGCCAGATTCGTGACGTTACCTGCGGAAGCGCCAGCAGGCTGCGCGAGCTTTGCACGGTTTCAGTGCACAGCCTGTGTAGACCAAGCGCTCTCTCATCATTTCTCTCTCGTTGTCCGGTCTTTTGGGAAATGATGAGGACTAATCCCATCAAGGTTGTTGTTGCTACACCCTCCTACGATACATCTGTTAACCATTTTAATAATTACGTGATAACGTTGAAGAAACTTGCAGAAAACCACCAGGTCGTTTTCTCATAAACAAACCAGCGCTGACGTAGGATTCAGAGGGCGGCGTCCCGCACGCGACGTCACGAAAATCAATGTTTGCCGGGAAATCCAAATGCCAAGCTTTTTCAGAGGCGGACCGATCCGCCTCAAATGGTTTGATTTCAACTGAATTTTTCTGGTATTGCGCAAGGTAAAAAAAAATTGCACAAAATGCAAAATGTGACAGATATTCGACCAAAGTTTAATATAAAATAGGAGAATTACATTGATCTCGCTCCTAAATTTACCCGTGATATGCACTTTAAGGCAATACAACACAGTATAAACTTTAACATGACACACTCCATACACACCCTTCCCACCTCTCGTCCTCTGTATGATCCTTGCAAGAATGTAAGAGAAGGAGTGCTGTATTAAAGATATTACATCCCCCCCATCTCCTTTATTAACTTTCAGGTGCCAGGAAGAGTGTTCGAGGTACAGTAGCTCTTAGATAATTCTCAGAGGAGAGAACATGCGCAGCTTTGACCGACCGAATTGTTAGGATTATTTAATGGGTGTATTTTCAAATAGACGTCCAACATTGGGCGGCACGGTGGTGTAGTGGTTAGCGCCGTCGCCTCACAGCAAGAAGGTCCGGGTTCGAGCCCCGTGGCCGGTGAGGGCCTTTCTGTGCGGAGTTTGCATGTTCTCCCCGTGTCCGCGTGGGTTTCCTCCGGGTGCTCCGGTTTCCCCCACAGTCCAAAGACATGCAGGTTAGGTTAACTGGTGACTCTAAATTGACCGTAGGTGTAAATGTGAGTGTGAATGGTTGTCTGTGTCTATGTGTCAGCCCTGTGATGACCTGGCGACTTGTCCAGGGTGTACCCCGCCTTTCGCCCGTAGTCAGCTGGGATAGGCTCCAGCTTGCCTGCGACCCTGTAGAACAGGATAAAGCGGCTACAGATAATGAGATGAGATGAGACATCCAACATAATGTGATTTTCTTTTTTTTTCCTCCCCCCCCCCCAAAAAAAATCTGAATGCCAGGTATGTCACTCAAAGTGGCATTTTCAGTGCCTGTGTAACTGTTGCTATGGCAACGGCAAATCAGAGGCTGTGATTAAGTTGTAATTGAAAGAAAAAAACAACAAAGAAAAATAATTGGATGTGCACAAAGGAGAGTGGGGATTATACTTGTTCTATTGAACTGACTCATCCTTTAAAAAATATTGATGTCTCTGCTTGTGATGAAATAACAGCTCATCTCATTATCTCTAGCCGCTTTATCCTGTTCTACAGGGTCGCAGGCAAGCTGCAGCCTATCCCAGCTGACTACGGGCGAAAGGCGGGGTACACCCTGGACAAGTCGCCAGGTCATCACAGGGCTGACACATAGACACAGACAACCATTCACACTCACATTCACACCTACGGTCAATTTAGAGTCCCCAGTTAACCTAACCTGCATGTCTTTGGACTGTGGGGGAAACCGGAGCACCCGGAGGAAACCCACGCGGACACGGGGAGAACATGCAAACTCCGCACAGAAAGGCCCTCGCCGGCCACGGGGCTCGAACCCGGACCTTCTCGCTGTGAGGCGACAGCGCTAACCACTACACCACCGTGCCGCCCTGAAATAACAGCTTGTTTATTTATATAATAGGAAATGTGGCTGTATTTTTTTCGAAAGAAAGAAACCTTTATTTGTCACATGCACACTTCAAGCACAGTGAAATTCATCCTCTGCATTTAACCCATCTGAAGCAGTGAACACACACGCGCGTGCACACACAGCGCCCGGGGAGCAGTCAGGGGTCAGGTACCTTGCTCAAGGGCACTTCAGCCCGAGGCCGCCCCACGTCAACCTAACTACATGTCGTTGGACTGTGGGGGAAACCGGAGCACCCGGAGGAAACCCACGCAGACACGGGGAGAACATGCAAACTCCACACAGAAAGGCCCTCGCTGGCCGCTGGGTTCAAACCCAGAACCTTCTTGCTGTGAGGCGACCGTGCTGACCACTACACCACCATGCCGCCCATATATATATATATATAGAGAGAGAGAGAGAGAGAGAGAGATTTTTTATTTTGATAACACAAACAAGGATCATAAAGTGTTTGGGCCATTTGAGGCATTTAGAAGTTTTTCAGCAGTGAAAGGGTTAAGCACTTGTTTACTACACTGAGTCTCAGTTTGAGGCAGTTCCTCTTGGCCTGATTGGCTGAAACCAGGCGCTCTGGATAAGCTCATTGGTCAGGATTAAAATAGCTCCCGCCCACTGCTGAAAAAGCTTGTCATTGTCAGTCAGTGCACATTGTCATTTAGTATTATGCATTTTGAAAGTGTATGTGTGTGTGTGTGTGTGTGTGTGTATTTATTTATTTAGTATTTATTTTATTTTTCCCCATAAAGTGTTGTGTAGCAGTGTCTGTTTTTCATCTCCCTCTCATCCATTGAGAGCAGCTGTGTTTTCACAACTTGTGCTCTCTTCTCCCCCTCCCTGCTCTTCTCTCCTCAGAATGACTCTTGTTCTATTTTTACTCGCCTGAATCTTTCCCCTTCCCACCCATTTTTTCCCCTCTCTTTCTCTCAAGCCTTTACCTACCTCTGGTTTTAGTAGTAAATATCTGTATCTTTCTGTATGAGTAAACAGCATCTACTTCACATTTTGAAACAAATAGTTTTCGTGTAAATGCTGTATATGAAGGAACGTACTGTATTATATTTTGGATTGGATAACAAATATGTATGGAAAATGTAGTCACGGTTTTGCCAATGCACATACACATAGTCCTCTCCATAGTGTGTGTGTGTGTGTGTGTGTAATGGCACAGACTGATACTGGGCCCAAGGCCAAGGCTGCATTGCCCTCTACAAACAGCTTGCTCTTTCAGCACTCTCATACCTAGCTGAAACACACACACACACACACGCGCGCAAAGTGAACATCATGCACGAGAGACATTGTCTGTAGTCATATCAGAGTTTGAGGCCAGTAACCTGAGCCGTGTGACATCATTATTATCTTCACCTCAGGTACTTTGGCAAAAACATGAGTATGCATAATACTCCCTGCATGTGCATCAGCTCAGCCCTCTCAGACAACAGGAGCATAGTACTTAGTCAGGCATGTAGTGAGTCATTTAGCTGCATAAAGGAAATTTGATCCTACTTACAATGCAACTCAGAAACACTGATGTTTAAAATCTGGAACTTTTCCATTTTATTTCTCTCTTAAATGCTATACAGCTGTCCTGATGAAGACTTATTTTTTATTGTAGCTCATAGATCATTGTTATTCACTCAGACACGATGCTTTACATAATACTGGGATGCAGGCTGGCTGTGTAACACATGTGCTATTAATCATGTATTAACTCCCAGTCAGACCCTGTCTGTTTTAGTAGCATAACATTTAGTCGTATGCCTAGCTGTAATTCTGCTTCTTCTTCTTTGTTTCATGGTCGTGGTTTGCTGTGGCAGAAACTGTATGGGTGGATACGGCTGTGCGTTCTGACTAATGCTGCATTCAGAAGTGCATTTGGTTTTGGTGCAAGTTGCAGGGTCAGATATACTGTGGAGATAAGTGAGGGCAGTGCTCAAAGTGCATGGGGTGGGTCATCTGGAGCGATAGAGGAAGTGCACTTGTTAAGATCAGGTTCCCGTAAAGCACTTCCACTTCTTATATTTCTCATACGCGTTTTCTGTGTGAGTCAGTCGTTTACCAGAACCACGGATGGTTTATTCGACACTCCATTAGTTAATGGAGTCACACTGATATCATAATATTTTTGGAGGCCGTTGTGTGTTGACGAACGAAGGCAATAAGAGTGACGGAGAGAGATCAGATCATGTTATTCGGGTATCATTCTTTCTTGTTAACAAACAAACAAACAAACAAACAAACAATTTTGTTCGTGGTGGTGGTGGTGGTGGCTCAAGTTATTCCAGGACACATTTTAGGGGCGGGCTTGTTCAAATGAACTCATATGAACCTGTCAGGTTGTACTTCCTGTCCAGGAGAACGCCACGAGCTTCTATGTCACAGTGTGGCCTAATGCAAAGTAACACATATATATATATCCTCCTAGGGCTTAGCGGTCACATGCGTGGACAGCACTTTTTAGAAATTCAGAACAAGAATCCACATATGTGGACATACTTTTTCTCAAAAAGTACATCTTATCAAAGATGATGCTTAGTTTTTATTTTAATCAGGTTCTAATAAGGGGCGGCACGGTGGTGTAGTGGTTAGCGCTGTCGCCTCACAGCAAGAAGGTCCTGGGTTCGAGCCCCGGGGCCGGCGAGGGCCTTTCTGTGTGGAGTTTGCATGTTCTCCCCGTGTCCGCGTGGGTTTCCTCCGGGTGCTCCGGTTTCCCCCACAGTCCAAAGACATGCAGGTTAGGTTAACTGGTGACTCTAAATTGACCGTAGGTGTGAATGTGAGTGTGAATGGTTGTCTGTGTCTATGTGTCAGCCCTGTGATGACCTGGCGACTTGTCCAGGGTGTACCCCGCCTTTCGCCCGTAGTCAGCTGGGATAGGCTCCAGCTTGCCTGCGACCCTGTAGAAGGATAAAGCGGCTACAGATAATGAGATGAGATGAGATGAGGTTCTAATAAGCCCAAATAGCAAAAAGAAATAAAAAATGCATGTAAAAAAAACAGCTTGGGTCTTAGGAGGTTATATATATATATATATATATATATATAATACATATAATATATGAATATTCACAAGCTGCTTTTACACTCAAGAGCTAAGAGGACGGATGGATTTGCATATGACTGACATTCCAGAGCACTGTGGACCAATCAGAGGCCGAGGCGGCCTAGTGACAGGTTTCAGCATGAGCCAATCCCAGCGCGTGGTTCAAGAGGACAAGGCGGGTCGTGCTACGTCACGTCACGGGCTGGGCGAGGTTCGCGCGCGCACACAACACATACTACAGGCACACTAATAACACACAGCGTGAGAGAGAGAGAGAGAGAGAGAGAGAGAGGGAACCGGAAGGGGGCAGCCTACTGTACAGCAAGAGGAAGAGGGAAAGAAAAGAAAAGAAAAGAAAAGAAGGAAAGAAAGGGTTCGGTGAGCGAGCAGAGAAAAGCGAGAAGAAGGAGGAGGAAGAGGAGGTTAAATGAATGGTGTTGTGATCCGCCGACTTTTTATACTACGAAGGCGTAAGAAAGGGAGCGCGCGCGCACACGCACGCATGCGTGGAGTGGAGGAGCGGCTGCGGTGAGGCGCACGAGCGGCCCTTTTACCGTACATGACTGCAGACTGTGTGCGCCTTCAGATCCGCTCCGCACTCAGCACACCTCTCTCTCTCTCTCTCTCTCTCTCTCTCTCTCTGAGTGTGTGTTGACATCAGTGGTCGCAGGACAGAGTTGAGCGGCGGCGGCTGATGACAGAGACTCCGCTCAGATTCGTGTGGCATTTAAAATCAGCAGGGTTTGTTTCGGTTTCGCTCAGTGTCGTGATTAGCGGAATTGCAGTGTGTGTGTGTGAGAGAGAGAGGAACAGGACGCCTGGGCTGCCTGTGTGAGACTGTATGGAGCTCCAGTCCAGCGCCTGATGATGATGATGATGATGAAGCTTTAGAGGACATTGTTGTTGCTGTGTGCGCTTTCCGTTAGTCACGTGACAGCGTGGAGTTTGTCAGAGCGTTTGCGGTGGTGAAGGGAAACAGGTTGCGCTCGGGTTCAGTCGAAGCTCTTTCTGCCTTAGTTTGTATATTCGTTAGAGTTTTTAAAAGACTTCTGGAGGGTTTAAGGTGACATGAAGGCGAGCTCGGATCGCCCGGTTGCGGGTAGCGGCTCAGGGGCGTTCCCGAGGGGACGGACTCAACCGGAGCACCGACACCGACACTACTACTGCTGAACCCGCCGCTCACACACACACACACACACACTCTTACTCAGATAGATAGATATCACTCAGAGAGAAAGAGATAGCTGGGTTTGTTTGTTTGTTTTTGTTTCAAGAAGTTGGAGGAAATTCAGCGCTGTTAGCTTTAGCATGGTGTCACATCCGCTTGTTTTTAACTTTTTTTTTTTTTTAAACATTCATGACCCATTAATGTTCCTGTTGTGCTGAGGGTTTGTTCAGTAGTAAAGCTGCTGAGGCGAGGCTAGGCTAGGCTAGGCTGCTCTCAGGCTCGCGATAATAATAAATATTATTATTATTATTATTATTATTGTAATAATAATTTATTATTATTAGCATCATGCTAAGCTAGCTGAGCTGTAGGTGATAACCCCCTGTGCTTTGGGCATGAACGTAGACCTGCTTGATGCTAACGTGTAATGTAGCGGGCGGGCTGGAGGTCTGAAGGCCGGTTTGAGGCAGCGCTTTGCGGGGTTCCTCAGCACGCGAGGCCGCGGATGAGCCTGAGGCCTAGTGACTTTTTAACCCTTCCACACCCACGCCGAGCTGTGAATGTAAACAAACAGGCGAATAGAGAGAGAGAGAGAGAGAGAGAGGGCGCTGGGGGGAACTTGGACCAAAACAAAACAGAGCTTCCAAACCTTAAGTTATTCTTACGATACGTGTTAATGTTTGGTGACGTTTTCTACGTAGTGTTTTTTATTATTATTATTATTATTATTATTATTATGAACGCCTAGCTTTTCTTTTTGGTCAAGCTATTCGTGTTTATGAAAGAGAAGCCTAGCCTGTTGTTGTTGTTGTGTGTCTGAGGCGTTTTAAGGTGGATGTGCTTGTAGCTGAGCCATTAATTTTACAAATTGAAAGGAAATTTGCCCAAAGATTTCCCAAAGAGGGGCCAGAGTTGTGGAACTAGCCGTGTGTGTGGCGGTGTCTGCCTGTTTTCATCCTTGCACTGACCATCACCTGCCAAGGACAACGACCACGAAGATGCTGCCTTTATACTAGAAAAGGATTCGTACTGTTTTTTTTTTTTTTTTAATTTTGTACCAAATGGGAATTTCAGCAACTTTCAACTCCAGTGGACATTTTTACTAAATGTTAATTACGTTTCTATAAAGACAAGAGGCTGAAGAATATTTTTATTTTATCAACCCAACCATGTTTTCCTCGGAAACGCCGCAATATCTACGCCAAGGCCTGAGCATGTTCGGTCAGTCTTCATCATTTCATCCTTTATGGTGCTCTTTATAGCAAAATGTCTTGTGGTGTTCAACTGACGGCTCCAGTAGGTGCCATTATTTTCAGCACCAGGCATTGAATAGAATGCCTTTACTGTCACTGCACAAATATACAACGAAATCACAGGAGAGCAAGGCCACCACTCTTGGGCACTTCAGCCCAAGGCCGTCCTGTGTTAACTTAACCGCGTGTCTTTGGACTGTAGAGGAAACCCACGAGGAAAACGTGCAAACTCCACACAGAAAGGCCCTCGTCGGCCGCTGGGCTCGAACCCAGAACCTTCTTGCTGTGACACCACCGTGCCGCCATTGTTGCAGTTTGTTACAAACACATTGTCTCCTTGGGTATTAATGCAGTACCAGTCAAAAGTTTGGACACACCTTCTAATTAGTGTTTGTTTTTATTAATTAAAACACACTTCGTGTCTTAAAGTAATAATGGATGTTGTTTCTTTTTACTTAGTTACACGGTGATGTAGTGGTTAGCATGGTCGCCTCACAGCAAGAAGGTTCCGGGTTCGAGCCGAGCGGCCGGCGAGGGCCTTTCTGTATGGAGTTTGCATGTTCTCCCCGTGTCTGCGTGGGTGTGCTCCGGTTTCCCCCAAAGACATGCGGTTAGGTTAATATGGGACGGCTTTGGGCTGAGGCACCTAACTCCCGACTGCTCCCCGGGCGCTGTTCGCATGGCCGCCCACTGCTCTGGGTATGCATGTGTGCTTATTGCTCGTGTGTGTGTTCACTGCTTCAGATGGGTTAAATGCAGAGAGGAAATTTCACAAATGTGTGATGAATAAAGTTGTGCTTTCTTTCTTGACATTATAATACATAGGGCCAAATTACTCAATTCTGATTGGTCAATCAAGGAGGGCTTTTTTTTTTTCCTTAACACGGGGCCGTATTTCTGAAACGCTATTGGTTAGCTCGTTGCTTGGTTACGGTTACAAAACTGATCAAATTTTGTAAAGAAATCAGCTTTTGTAAAGAAGTTCCAGTAAAATTTTCTAAACCACTTTCAAAATCCTCGTGTCGTGTCGCCGTGTCATGATGCTTTAGGAACTGATTCAAACGTGCAAGATTGGTTCAGAAAACGTAAATGACAAATGTTGTGAATTTGAATGGCTTCCGAAGTATGAATTTGGCCCTATATATTATAAACAAGTAATCGTATGGTTCCTCGTAAAATTTTAAGGATCAATCTCTCTCATGATTTCAAAGTTTTCAAAACTTCGAAGTCACTCGTGAAATTAATCCTTAATTTTACTCGGCCCCATACGATTACCTATACTAATATGGATCAGTGCAGTTGTGGAATAGGGCTGTTTGATCTCAGACACATTAAGAAGCAAGAAATTGCACTAATTAACTTTTGACGAGACACAACTCTTCACTGAAAAGCATTCCAGGTGACTACGTCATGAAGCTGGTTAAGATAGTGTGCAAAGCGTCATCAAGGCTGGCTACTTTGAAGAATCTAAAATAAGAATTATATACAGTATATTAACACTTTGTTCACCAGAAAATTCCATACATGTTATTTCATATTTCTGTCTTCAGTATTGTTGTACAATGTAGAAAATAGTCAAAATACAGGAAAAAAAAAACCCTATGAACGAGTCGGGGTGTACAAACTTTTGACTCTTTGATATAAACCATTAAGGTCACTTTGTAGGTCACGGGTTCCCAGCCCTGGTGCACAATGTCCTGCACGTATCCAACACAGCTACTTCAACTGATCAGCTAAATAACAGCACTGGCTGAGTTGAATGCAGTGTTAAGTCAGTATCTTACTGGGCTGCGACTAGTTGGAGACACAACAATTGCGATAAAATATGCGAATTAGCGACAATTTTCACTTGGGATCATACTGAATTGATATTCGCATATTTTATCGCAATTGTTGTGTCTCCAACTAGTCGCAGCCCGGCTTTCCCTCCGCAGGCGGGGAAGTAGAGGAAGCCTCATGGAAACTGACTCGAGAAGGGTTCGCGACGGCTTTGCGACACCAGCGATGCATTTGCGTCTATTTTGAGAGAAATTTTGTCGCACGAATTTTTTGAACATGTTCAAAATTTCAGCGACGAAGGAGCAACACTTTGCAACTCATGCGAGGAAATCGAGAAGCCCCGCGAATGTTTCAAGACACTTTTGAAACTCTCTCGTGAATGACGTTCGCAATTTGTCGCAAACTGTCGCAGCCCAGTGAGATACTGGCTTTAGAACAGTGGGAGAGGAAACAAGAAAACACGGTAAAATGTGCAAGACCAGGACGTGGAACTTGTATTGTTGGTGTCCAGAAAGTCAGGAACGGATGTCAGTATGTCAAGCAAATTCTGCTAAAATGCGATACACTCATAGAGCGTAATGCCAGAGATCGGACTGCACGATAATTTTGTTTTTCATGACGGTCAACCACGTCATAGTGTCATAAATTCTTGCTGTGTCTTTGTTGTAAGCCTGACGATGGTGGAACAAGTCACTGGGGTCGTCAGACTAGGTGAGAAAATGTATAAAGGATATTACACGGTTGCGTGAAGATATGAAGTTTATCTTCGAGTGGTGAATGTACAACCCCGATTCCAAAAAAGTTGGGACAAAGTACAAATTGTAAATAAAAATGGAATGTAATAATTTACAAATCTCAAAAACTGATATTGTATTCACAATAGAACATAGACAACATATCAAATGTCGAAAGTGAGACATTTTGAAATTTCATGCCAAATATTGGCTCATTTGAAATTTCATGACAGCAACACATCTCAAAAAAGTTGGGACAGGGGCAATAAGAGGCTGGAAAAGTTAAAGGTACAAAAAAGGAACAGCTGGAGGAGCAAATTGCAACTCATTAGGTCAATTGGCAATAGGTCATTAACATGACTGGGTATAAAAAGAGCATCTTGGAGTGGCAGCGGCTCTCAGAAGTAAAGATGGGAAGAGGATCACCAATCCCCCTAATTCTGCACCGACAAATAGTGGAGCAATATCAGAAAGGAGTTCGACAGTGTAAAATTGCAAAGAGTTTGAACATATCATCATCTACAATATCTTCAATATCATATTAGCTGAATGGAATATATCTGATATATCACTCAACGCCAGCAAATATATAACAGTTATTCCATGAAATCGAGTCGTACATGAGCTGATAGCTGACGAGGCATGTAGCGCAGAGTCGGCTATAAGCCGTGTACGACGAGATTGAGTGAATAACTGTTTTATTCGATCCACATTCACTGGATTTTGAGAAACGGAGAGTTTTTTTTTTTTTTTTTTTGCAAATTCAATAAATAAAAACTTTACACAAAACGTCTGACAAAATAATTTCCACTTAGAATGTAAACAAACCGGTGAAATGACAGGAGCAATTTGTGAAAAATGCTATAATAATTCTTGAAAAATTAAAAAAAGATGTGTTCTTACCATCAGATGCTTTCATTCCATATTTTATTGCTTTTTTTTTGGGGGGGGGGGGGGGGGGGGGGGTTGTTTGACACTACGTTCACACTGCAGGCTGAAGTGACTCAAATCCGATCTTTTCGCCCATATGTGACCTGTATCCGATCTTTTATTGACAATATGAACGACACAGATCCGATTTTTTTCAAATCCGACCCAGGCCGTTTGGATATGTGGTCCTAATTCCGATTCCTATCCGCTCTTTTCATATGCGACTTCAGTCTGAACCGCCAGGTCGCATTCATCCGACTTACACGTCATCAACAAGCCACAAACGTCACTATTCTGCGCTGAAGTAGGCGGCGGGTCTCTCAAAAAAAAGTTACGACATGGCGCATGACATCAATGCGACTCCGCACCCACGCGTTCCTTTGAATGGAGGTTGCAGTCACTACCCCGCAGAACGCCTGAGCCAAAACCCTTGCCCTCTTCCTTCTCAACCTCCTCCTTAACATCAGGCTATTGTGCATGTTCTGGCTCCGTCGCAACAACAACTGCATCATCACCAGGTACTCCATGCTGGCTACTGTCATACACAGGAAACTTTAGGTTACTTCCGTAAACACTGGCCATGCTCGCTGCGTGTGACGTCGTCGTATCCTGCAATGCGCATGCGGAACACTTTTAGGTCGCTGTTCGTTCATACTGAGGATCACATACAAGTCGCATATATTTGTTAATGTGAACGACCTCACAAAAAAATCGGATTTCACAAAAAAATCGGAATTGAGCATTAAGCCTTGCAGTGTGAACGTAGTGTTAGAGTAGAGGTTTTTATTTAGTCCTTGGTTGGTTCAGTAACACGCTCCACCATTTTCTTCTTCTTTGGTAGTTCGCAAACCAACTTAAAGGTGCGTTACCGCCCCCGACTGGGCTGGAGTGTGGAACAGGAAATATTTTGGGGGGGGTATATTCTTTTCGCTATTTCTGTTTCTTTTAAATACTTAATGACAAAATGATATGTCTAACTTGATGCACTTCGCCATTTTGTTTTTGTCTGCTCACAGAATATGAGCTGATAGCCTAGTCGTAGAGTAGCCAATCAGAGCACGCGATGTCTCATCAAGTGAATGTGGCTAGAATATTATTTATTTACTATACATACAGGCCACTTTTTCCATGGAATAAAAACGTGTTCTGTTCCCTTGATAGCATGTAATATTGTTAGCATATCGCTTATCCTACATGTATTACGTCACTCTGCCCAATGAAGAATGAGCGCTGAATATGGTTGGATATTGCATGGTTGTTAAGACAACAGGACGTGACGCATCAAAGATGTAAAACTTCCGCGCTAGCAAGCGACTACGACAGTTTGTAAACAAACATGGCTGCCAGGTTTGCTTCGTTAAAAACAGAAGATTTTGAGAGAATTTTGGCTGCCAGGTTGCTCCGTTGTGCGTAGTTGTCGCTGTTGATTTTAAAAGTAATTAAGTAAATTGCACAGGGAAATGAATACTCAAGTCTGAGTGAAAAATACTGTAGCGAGCGTATGTGGAAGAAGAGTCTGGAGACAGAAATCTTGGTTTCTCGGTCGTTAGCATGTGCTAGTAGCTCTCTGTAGCACTGGCTTGACTGCGCTAGCGTTGGTCTTCGCTAACACTACCTACTGCTCAATGCTAGGGCTGGGAATCGATCCAGATTTCCTGGATCGATTCGATTCCAATTCATAAGGTCACGATCCGATTCGATCCGATATCGAGCTACTTGGATATTGCTGGATTGTTACTTTAAAGTAAAAACTGTCCCTATTGACAGGAGCAGCCCCATATGTGTTTGTGCATGTAATTTAACACCAAATGCCTTCTCCAGTGCAGTTTGATTCGCCGCAGGTTTAGCTGAAACTGTGTCGGCGTGGTGCCTGGGCCATTATTAAAAAATGTTCTGTTTCCGGTCCACCGGCCGGGTGAGTGCCATTTGTGCGGTTGAAATTTTTTTTTTTTTAAACGCCGGTTTTTTGGGTTCGTAAATCTAAAATCGAACTTGACATTTGCGCATTCCCAGGGCTTTCCACTAAGGCTCATACTAGCCAGCCATGACAAATAAGTAGCCAGCCGGGGGGAGTAAACACAAAAACTCCTGTGCACGCAGTTCCCAGGATTAAATGTATTTTCCACAGACCATTTATTTATTCACTTTACTCAAATATAAAGTAAAATGGCAGTAAATCTTCTTCCTTTTCTTGCGTATTGCATCATGAGGCGTTCCTGGCTTGTAAATCTCTTATTTTCGGTGCATGACACATTCACGCAGCTGAGCATGCTATGAATTAACAACGACAACGGTCTGCAGTGGGGCGACACAATTACACACTCAGCCAACATTTCTCCATTTGTGTATGAAAATACACTCCAACCACTCAGTTTGGCTTCATTTACAACCAACGGTGTCTTTTGACGCCAGCACGTAATTGAACGAAAGAAGACTGGTTTACCGGAGACAAAATAAGCGTTCTCTCTGCTTCTGTCCCCTCCGACACACTACTGCCTCCGCCGAGCGCGCGCGCACTCTGAACTGAATCAGCTCTGCGCATGCGCCGTGCGGCACAAAAAAATGGCAGCCACCATGAAGGAAGCAGATCCGGAGTTTTCAAACATTTGCTTAAGTGTGAAATCGCAAAATGGTATTCTAGCGAACAACAAAATAGTAAAGATTCAGAAAAACAAATCATTCAGTGATCATTTTAATAGTGTGATTTCATCCGAACTCGGCCTAACGCTCGATTTAGAACTACAAAAAGTCCGTGTGTCGGACATTTTAAGTACCTTTGTAAAAGTTTTGCAAATGTTGTAGTCAGCATTTAAAATGCTAACTTAAAGTTTTTGTACAAGTTTCAGTTGATTAAACTGTCATATTTTATTAAATATGTCTGCTTTTGTAATAAAGTACTGAACGAAAAAGCAAACACAGCATTGCGATTTCTTATCCATCCATAAAAAAAAAAATCCCTCCCTCCCGACTATAAATTTTTTTGCTCACCCGGTGGACAGGAAACGGATTTTTTTTTAAGGATGGCCCTGGATAAATGGTTGCGGAGATTGGTTGTATTGCCATTATATTTTACCACTAGAAGTTCTGTCGACTTCGTCTCTGTCCTCGTAACGTTTGAATCCAAAGTAATGCCATACATCAGCTTTCAGGCCAGGTGGTGATTTTAGCTGTGCAGCTTCAGCCATCTCACGTTCTTAAGTTTCGGTTTCATTTGCCGGCCCCCGCTTTTTATAGCGGTCCTTGCGCGGTCGAGAAAATAGTGCCTATAGCCACCTGGAAGAGATCGATCCACACATTTTTGAATCGATCTCATATTTTTTGAACGTGAATCGATATCGGATCATGGATCGATCTTTTGAACCCAGCCCTGCTCAATGCTACACCGGCTGGAATGTGACTGCACTGGTGCACTAACAGCACCGAGTCGCAGGAAAGCTATTGTCGGCCTTCAAGAATGCTGATATGAAGTGTGTATGTACATTATTATTAATAATAATAATAATAATAATATTGGCTGGGTTTTTTTCATGGTTTATCAGATATATTCCTAGACATATATTCGTAGCTGAATGGAATATATCTGATAAACCACGGAAAAAAAAAGCCAGCCAATATAATTTAAATGTCGCTCAGATCCGTGATGCATTTCATATGAAAAATGTGAGTTTTTCAACACGAGAAGATAAACTTCATGTCTTCAAGCTGATGTGTGATTTCTCTTTTTATTATATCGACACGTTCATAAACAAAGTCCACAAATTTATCAAAACAATTCATTGATTTCGTCACGAGAGATATGGAGATTTGTGTCACGGTTTTGGTTCTCCATGTCCCCGATGTAGCGTGTATGAGAAATGCGAGTAATATATTTCACAGTAAACACTTGTGTCCATATAATATAAAAAAAATTCTTGTATGCTAGACTTGTTGTGGGGTGTCCCAGACGTCACATCACTGTTTGTTTTTATCCCCCCCGGCCGAAAGGCCCGAAGAAGGATTATGTCGTAGCGATGTCCGTCCCGGGAAGGGTACTCAACTTCTGAAATCAACTCCTCTTACAATGTTTGGAGGAATTTCACGAAATGAAACTTGACAGGATTCTTTGCTATATGTCGGTAATACGCATATTGTAATTTCATTCAATTCAGTCGCATTTTACCAGAGTTATGGCAGAGTTGCCAGCGGGGGATATTGTGCTGTCCGAGCACTCTTGTTTGATGATATCACACTCCAAGGCCTGTTCGTTGTTCTTGACGTTCATCTTCGGACCCGGTGCTGGAAATTTGTTGGCCATGGGACAGTCGTGTCAAAATCGTACTGAATTCGTGTAGTCTGATCCTGGCATAAGGATGAACATGACTTTTTTTCAGACACCCTGCCTGTATAATTAGTGACCGTAGCCCCTTGGTTGCTGTATACACTTTGTCAGCCTGTCCCTACCCCACGTATCCATGGAATGGGAAGAGGGTCAACACACACTAGATGATATTCGGGTGGTGGAGCTCTCTCAGCACAGCAGTGACGCGACGCTGAGATATAGTAGGTGTTGCATGAGTACGAGTATTTAAAGGAGATACGCAGAACCTTTTTTTTAAAATAAATTTCTGAGTGGATAGTACCGCCATCCTTGACTCTTGCATGCTGCATAAATAGGAATAAAAAATATATTTTTGGGAGTTAAAATCGACTGCAAAATTGGCATTCGAGCTGCCCTGCTGAGCCAGCCAGCCCTGAGTGCGTGACGTCACTGCGGTAGCCGGTTTTAAGGCCGAGGCCTTTTACAGCTATAGACCAAAGTCATATCAATACAAATTTACGGTGAAAGTAAGAAATGCTGTTACCGACTCGCTCAACTAAGACTGATTTGACTCCACTGATTGTGGGTTGACTCTCATTAAAACAGGGCGGGTGTTGTAACTTATGCAACATACAAGTACACGCATGCATTTTCACTGATAAAACGTAAAAGGCTAATTAAATAATCAGATGAACTGAGACAATCACACTCTGAAGCAAATTAAATAATCTTATACCGGTAACATAGGCTACGTTCACACTGCAGGCTGAAGTGACTCAAATCCGATCTTTTCGCCCATATGTGATCTGTATCCGATATTTTATTGACAATATGAACGACACAGATCCGATTTTTTTCAAATCCGACCCAGGCCGTTTGGATATGTGGTCCTAATTCCGATTCCTATCCGCTCTTTTCATATGCGACTTCAGTCTGAACCGCCAGGTCGCATTCATCCGACTTACACGTCACCAACAAGCCACAAACGTCACTATTCTGCACTGAAGTAGGCGGCGGGTCTCTCAAAAAAAGTTACAACAACATGGCGCATAATCACGGGCGCAGATAGAGGGTGGGACTCGTCCCACCCAGATTTAAATTCACCTCGCTCGGTCCCCCCCACTTATAGGGAGGAAAAAACGTCTATGCTGTCTTTCTTTGCATAAGGCAAACCTCACGGAAAAATCAAAAGACTAATTACCATTCGGTTTATTGAGGTGCACAGCAGTGTATACATAGTTGCAACAACTCACATAAAACAAAACCAAAGACTGATATTCGGTTGGTTGAGCTGCGCAGACTGCACAGGTTGCGAGCTTGAGCTTGGTTGCTATGGTAACCCACAAGAAGTTTGACAGGCATATCGGGGTTGGGGTTGGTTTGCTGGCAGCTTTGTCCCCCCCCCCCCCCCAATTCAAAAAACGTATCAGCGCCCCTGCGCATGACATCAATGCGAGGGACGCTTCGGGCTGTGAAGGTTCTGAATCTTCTCAATGGAAGGACGCAGAGGTTAGGGAGCTGATTTCCATTTGGGGGGATGCAGCTATTCAAGCTAGATTGGATGGGTCATACCGCAACCGGGCGGTTTTACTTCCGTAAACACTGGCCATGCTCACTGCGTGTGACGTCGTCGTATCCTGCAATGCGCATGCGGAACACTTTTAGGTCGCTTTTCGTTCATACTGAGGATCACATACAAGTCGCATATATTTGTTAATGTGAACGACCTCACAAAAAAATCGGATTTCACAAAAAAATCGGAATTGAGCATTAAGCCTTGCAGTGTGAACGTAGAGTTAAACACACAATACAAGTTACATGTATTAATCTAAATGCAGGTAAACAACAAGTGTTTTTGTTGTTTTGTATCCAAATGAGAGTCGCATCTTATGCGTCTGCGTTCTCGCTTCTCGAAGGCCGATCTTGTGGCCAATTGTTTTGAAACAATCTGACTAAGTTGTTCGTTCAGTTCTCCGTTCATTTGCTTCTTCCATGTAAGGGTGAGAGATTGCTGCTGAGGCAGGCATATCCAGCGGAGAAATCAGACGGCTGCTCCACTCATTCTCCGTTTTCTCCATACTGAGTACTCCGCCATTACTGCTCGGCTCAGGCAATTACTAAAACCCGGGATGGGACGTCACCGGTTTTAGCAGCAACCGCGGGGAGGTCACTGCCCGAGCGATAACATGTCGCGTCCTGTTTCGTTCTGTCCCGGGTTTTAGCAACAACCCTCTGCTCACACTCCGGGAGAACTGGTGCAACTGAACTCACTTTTCCTTTTCTTGTAGTTTTCTTTTCCTTTAACTATTGGTACTGCACCTTCTTTCAATACGGGCTTATAGCCAACACTCCTCAACAGATCAGAGGTCTCGTACGAGTTTTCAGTAAAATGTGCAGAGCAGAGGAGAGACCACTTTGTAGGCGCCCAATTTGCCCGTGAACTTCTCACAAAACGCGTCCAAATCTTCGCAGTTTGGACATTCGTAGGCCATGAATGCAGCGTAAATCCACCTTCTGTTGTGTTGCTGCACTGGCTAGCAACACATCTACGTGGCATGGCGATAAATTGGCTCAAAATGGATGATCGGAGTTGCAGTCAGCTCTGTGTTTTAGTATAGCGGAAATGGCGATGAGACCGATAGACTTCCTGCGGTGACGTCACAGATGTCAAGGTCATTCACTCAGACCGCTACCTACATGAATTAGGGATGGCGAAAACTAAAAAAAATCTTGACCGACCACCAAGCCTTATTAGCCGGTTAAAGTCGATTAACCTATGAGTTTAAATCAGGGATGCAAACGGCGCACCTTTTGGCGGATGCCGCCTTTTTCACGGCTGAATCGTGCAGATCCGATTTTTTGGAGTGTCTGAATAATTTCATCAGGGTAAATTCTGTATTGAAATGACTAAATAAGCAAATGCCGTTACAGTCCGTGAAACAGGAAGTATGAGAAGAAAACAGTAAATCAGAAAGCTGCGCACGTTTGGCGCAGCGTACTAACACCTTCTGCGCGCTTCGGCAGCGCATTGATACGGAGCTCAGATATCAATGTGCTGCCGAAGCGCGCAGAAGGTGTTAGTACGCCTGTCATTATAGTGCGGACTTTCCATAGCATAGAAAATCGCTACGTTTCAATTTGCGTAACTGAACTTGTTTCATATCACTGGTCATATAAACCTATGTAAACAGGAAAAACGCGGAAGAGTTTGGTCGCATCTAACTACAGCCCCAAAAAATACCATTGGCCATGCTGAGCCTAGCTACATTGCTAACAGGGAGTGACAGCGCGTCTGACTGCGTCTGACTGACTGGGAGGTCGCGCAAAGCTCGGAGAGGTACGGAGCAGCTCGTCTCAATTCAGATAAGAGCATATTTCATTATGGAAGTACGGTGGACTGTTCCTTTAAGATCCAGCAGCTATGCTGGTTATTACCCACCACCCAGACCATATCTGGTGGTGTCTTCCAGTGGTGTCTGTTGTAGAGAAGAGCTGAAATTGTGCATCGCAGCAAACTGGATTCAGTCAGTAATTTTATACCTATTTGGTTGAAAATGGCCGCAGAGTGTATCCACGCATTAATTTAGCGACGCAGGTAAACACATCAGGTACAGGGAAGTAGAGGTAATGAAACCTGATTTATTAAAGCACTAAGAGTTAGCGATGTTGCTTATAAGATGATGTATGGGGGGGAAAAAAATTTAATAGCATTTTTTTTATTTGTGGTTTTCCTATTATCATGACCTTTAGCATGTAGGTTACTCATCTGGCAAACCAGAATCATTTGCCTGCTTGTCGCTCATTTTATTACCATGCAGAGAGAATAAGGGTACTTGTTTGTCACAGTTAAATAATTTTATTAAATGCCTCCTAGTCCACAAAGTTTCTATAACGGGGGTTTCCAACTAAAGGCCCAGTCCCACTGCACTTATGGATGCAAAGAGGATGTAAAACGTAAAAAAATTTTGCCATCCGTGGAAAACGCTATGCATCCGTTGTACTCATTGCATACGTGCTTCATACGCTCTATCCATCGAGCATCCGTCCACTGTGATTTCATCCGCGCAAAAAGTTTTGAGCTGCACAAAACTTTTAGAACGGATGAACTTTCCGCCGTGTACGATGTAAATCCGCGACATATACGAGCAACAAACGTTCTATGTCCGTCATCATCCGTTAAACATCTGCTGTATCCTCTCTGCATCCTCTGGGCATCCTCGCAACTCACATCCGCTGCAGCTGAAAACGGAAAGAGGGAGGAAAGATACGGTACATGAAACGTCTATTCATCGTTAGTAGCACGGAAATAGAAAGGATGTAAGCGTATGCATCTCGTATATAAAGTATTCAAAACGGACAAAGCGTTTATATCTGGGATGTATCTCGTATATTTAGGATGTCTGGAGTATGTCTAGAGTATGTAGAAGGACACCTAGCGACAATCGGTCTGCATCCGATATACATCCGCGCAACATCCCCTTTGTTTCCGTTAGGCGTACGTGATGCATCCCCTTCATCCGCTATGCATCCGCTCTTTCTGCTATGCGTCCGCTTCTCAGTTATCACCGGTAACCCTTCAGAGCTGTCATCCACTTCCATCCGCTAGGCTTCCTATGAACATGCGTTTAACATCCCCGCTATATACTACCCACGTCCGTTCTTTTCGTTCTGTTTTCACAAATTTTCGCCAATTTTGTCCATTTCTGGAGCGGATGAAAACGGATAGAGCCACCCCCGAAATTTTGCTCGTCCGCTGTGTCCTTTTTGCATACGTTTTGTGTCCATCGCCAGTGGGACTGGGCCTTTAGATGTGTAAGTATTCCTTGCGTACAAAAGTCTAGATATGCAACACGCATGACTGAATAGCAACAATGGTTACGCATCAAAAGGTAACCAATCACTACTAGTTCAAGTTTGAAACGGTTACCTCTTTTGACTAGCATCGGGTCATTCAGGCAAGATCGGACACATCTGATTTGAACTTGAAACCAGCCAAATAAAAGCGTATTTCTCTGTCCAATTGTGCTTAACATTCAGTTTTCATCGTTTGCTTTTCTTTCTTTCTTTCTTTCTTTCTTTCTTTCTTTCTTTCTTTCTTCTTTCTTTCTTTCTTTCTTTCTTTCTTTCTTTCTTTCTTTCTTTCTTTCTTTCTTTCTTTCTTCTTTCTTTCTTTCTTTCTTCTTCTTTCTTTCTTTCTTTCTTTCTTTCTTTCTTTCTTTCTTTCTTTCTTTCTTTCTTTCTTTCTTTCTTTCTTTCTTTCTTCTTTCTTTCTTTCTTTCTTTCTTTCTTTCTTTCTTTCCTTTCTTTCTTTCTTTCTTTCTTTCTTTCTTTCTTTCTTTCTTTCTTTCTTTCTTTCTTTCTTTTCTTTCTTTCTTTCTTTCTTTCTTTCTTTCTTTCTTCTTTCTTTCTACAAGTCATAGAGGGTAAATAAAGTGGGGTGGGTGGGAGAATAGTTAAAATCCGTGAAAACTTCCTCCTTTCTAAGTTAATGTCTCTAGCTCTGTATCTAGTTTCTGGTCTGTTGAACTACTTTCGGCGAAATAAATTACACACACGCACATGATTGGAGAAACTGCACAGCAGATCTGGTACAGAAGCCGAGTCAGGTCGTGTTAGGAAATTAGTGACGTGTTTTGTTTTGTTTTTTTTTTTTTAAGCACCTTTATGGGTATGTTATTACCATGTTGTGCACTTGGTTTGGTTTGCTGAGTCGACATATACACTGCAATCTACACTCTACCACTTGCCATTCCTTCTTCGAGATAATCTTGTTTTATATATAGTATGTGTGCGCATCAGTGATGCCACAGTTGGGTATTGTTTGGGTTTTTTCCCCTGATACCGGTGCTAAAACAATACTTTTAAAACAGTGCCGGTGCCTGAAACGAAAACACCACCAACAAAGACAGGTTTGACCTACAAATTCAGCAAAATACGTCGAGGCATAACCGTTTTTAAGGTAGCGATCAGCTAATGGTAAGCATCTGCTCCCATCAGAGCAAGACTAATGTTCACCAGCGATGGCACATGAGGCGCAGGGATACTTATGTTGTTTGTAACGTCCATTTCGGAGCACCGGAGGGCAATTTATTAAATGGCAATTTATTAAATTGCTATTTTTACTAACTTGAGTTGCGTCTCTATTAGAGTTGAGTATAATATAGTGTGAATGAAATTTTCATTTTAATTAGTTTGCAGGAAAAAAAAAGCAATAATAATAAGCTTGATTTCAGAATCATTTTCCTGTAGTTGCAAAGACTAACCTGGGTTTTATGTTCTGCAATGAGTTTATATGTGCAATCACTCAGTTAAAAAAAAAAGTATATAATTTAATAAACATTAAGGGCTCAACGTTAACAGTAGCCTGATTGCCCAGGGCAACCTTCAATAGATTCGGACAACCAGACTCTCACAAATGCTTGCCCGATCGGGCAACTACCCAAATATGTCAACTTGCGTGAAAAACAATGTTTATTCATTCATATTATGATTAAATTCCATCACGATTTGCGATTGTTTGACTCAAAGACCGCGTCCATGTTAGCATTACGGGATGTTCAACAACTAGTGGAATTCACATTTGCACATCGTGGGCTCGCAAAGCAGTTTCCCATTGCTAATAATTATCGTGTAGTGGCATATTCAGCGTTCTATTCAGACCGTCCAGGATTTCGCGATGTCGCGATTTGCAACTTCAACGCAAATTCAACCAATCCCCGCAAATTCAGGGCGGTGTTGCAATTATATCCAATCACTGCAACTTTCCCGCAAATTTGACCAATCGTTGGCGTCATCTTGAGGTGACGTCGACAACTACCTTCCGCCTTACTTCTGTGTATACATTCAAGAGAAGCCGCATGCGCGCAGTGTTGCCAGATTGGGCGGTTTTAAGTGCATTTTGGCGGGTTTTGAACAGATTTTGGGCTGGAAAACATCAGCAGTATCTGGCAACACTGCATGTGCTGGTCAGTGTTTATATAGGCTTAAATATCTGTTACTGAAAGTGTGTTATGTTTACAGTGAAGGACTTGTGTGCACTTTACCTTATTATTTTTTTTACTTAATACAAGAAATTAATGGATGCCAACGTTTTTGCAAAATGGTATTTTATTTCCATTGTTTAGGCAGCTTCAGCATCATACTGTGAGATTCTGTTCAAATTGTTTTTTTTTTTCTTCTATGAAGCCTGAGCATTTATTTTATTAGTTTATAATTATTGTTTAATTTAGTCTTCAGGAGAGACTGCCTGCACACAGTACTAGTATTAATAGTGTTTTTTTTCTTACATGAAAGCTGAGGCATTTATATTATATTTTAAGGTAACTTCATGTTGTGCTGTGAGGTTCTCTGCACTTTAACTTTTGAACCAACAGGTGCATTTGGATAAGTAAAGCCTATTTTTCTGCATTTTTTTGTAGTCCTGGTAATCTTTTATATTGGTAAAGTTGTTTATAGGACCATTTCTCAGTGTCTTTTTTGTTTTTTTTTTTAATCAATAGTTTTTCAGTAATAACTTAATATTTAACATATCACTCAATTTTAATCACAAAAAGAGAAAATCGCAACAATTTCTCGCAACTTTCACTTCCTCCCGCAATGTAATCGCAACAAAAACCTAAAAAAACACCGCAACTTTCATCGCAATTTTTTGGAAAACCCCCCCACAACATCAGACATTTTAGCCCGCAACAATCACAAAAAAGGCCCGCGGAATCCTAATAAATAAAAAAAAATATGTAATATTTGGGCAACCATGTTCTGAGTTCGGGCACCAGATTTTTACAAATGGTTGCCCTAATGGCAACCATGTCTCAAGTTAACGTAGAGCCCTGTATGCTACAAGTAAATAACTTTATTTTTTTTCGCTGTCTGGTTTCCATCAAATCCTGCGCTCTGATTGGCTGGCGAGTGGGTCCGTATCCTACAGTACGGACCCCAGTTACAGACCCCTGGCGACTTGCTCTTTCACAACAACAACAAATGTAGCAATTTTTGTCAACATTTATCTTTTTTATAAGATTTATTTATAAGATTTTTATCAAAAATCTAAATTTTTGCCAGCATTTCTCAGCATAATAGCATTAATTTTACAGCAATGGATAGCGATAACGACAGTGTTCACAGTGAAAGCGAGTTTTAACTACCCTGAGAAGAAGAAATAAAAGAAAACATTTCAGAAGAAAGCTAAAAACCTCCAACTGTTGCTAACGCCAAGTAAAAAACATGGCTGAAATCCTGAATGACTCAATTTTGTATAAATAGGGGACTACATAGGTGGCAAAATGTAGTTTTTTTTCCTGCATGGAAGTGCACTTGTATACCGAGGAGGAAGCCATTTGTATTATAGCTGTGAATGAGGATTCAAAATGGTGGCTCGGCTCGGTTTTCCCCTTTCGGGCGCTCTCGTTTTCTGTTAGAATTTGGTAAAGAAAAAAAATAAATATATTATTTACCAGCTTAAGGTCGGTCCGTATGGTGAAATACATCACCTCGGCCCAGAGATTTACCAGCTTAAGGTCGGTCCGTATGGTGAAATACCATCACCTCGGCCCAGAGGGCCTCGCTCAGTACCTTCAAGACCTCGGTCACGGTATTTCACGATACGAACCTCCCAGCTGGGAATAACATACATGTATTCATATAGTAATATAACGTAATACTGAACTTCTAGTGAGCCTTATGCCCCACTACTACCACCGTCAGCATGTGGAAATCTCAATTTCAGGATTTTTGGTGATTTTTTTTTTTTATATATATATGATTTTATTACTGTATCTCTTTCTGTAAGACTTTTGTGTAATATTGTACTCGTAGTAAGTCTTGTATCCCACCGGGGTGAATCTAGTTAACAAAAACGCAATAAAAACTAAACTAGTCAACTAGAAATTTTGCAAATTTCATCTTTTTTGGTGCAGTCTGGTGACTTCTGGAGCTGCAATTGAGCCTTAAAAAGAAATGAAAGAAAGCGTTAATTTTAAGTGTGAATTATATTTTATTCGGCGTTCAACACATTTTATTTACTAATGTAATAAAATGTTATAACACAGTTTAAATTTAGTTTCTTATTCATTAACCAGAACTTTACAAATCACTGTAATTATCAATAAAATCTTCTACAAATTCCTGCAATAAAAGCAGAAACCTTAAATTATAATTTCTAGTGCACTTAAGACAAAAAAACAAAATACAGATTGCTGCAATCGAGTCGTATTACACAGAATCCATCTTTACTGTAACCAACAACGATAACAAACGGGATTCAGACGACTCTGAAGATTAATATTACGAAATATATTTTACAAGATCTACATAATGCAAATGTTACATCACACAGTGTTAGGAATCGTTTTGATTCTGTTAAAAAGTGCAATAAAGAGGAGCTAAAAATAAATGAAATTAAGTTAGAAATGAAAGGAAATGTTCCTGTAGTTACGAGTGACTTGAAATGTAAATGGTAAACAATACAAATCAATTCAGTAATAACGGTGGTTTATGAAATACTGTTTAAGATAATGTAAATCTTGGCGAAAGAGAAACCAATCGAAAGTGATGATCATTGCCGTTACCATGGGAACAGTCTTTTATGAACGTGGAGGTGGGCTCTGAGCACACGGAGTCCGGTGTGACTGAGGAAGGGGACGAGTTTTATGTTTCTTCTAATTTACGTCATTTAAAAACTAATATTATTTGGCAGTGGACACACAAAGTTTCTGTCGGTATGTTTATCAGGCTCGTATGATAAAAATCTCGCAAAGATATTTATCCAAATACCCGACCTACTCATTCTAAACCTGCCGAGCTTCGCTGGCGCAGCTCTCAAAACTCGTAGTATTTTGCTTCCATTCAAGCCTCGTTTCAAAGTCTGACCAATAAGAACGCTACGGGTATGTTTTTGGCGGTAAATTTGATTTCTCGATTTAACTTCCATATATGGAAAGCACGCGCGCCGGGCCTCGCCCCGGGAAACCGCTGACCGGCGACGACAATGTCCGCAGAAATACACAAAATTACTTCACGAAACAACCAAGTTTCACACAATTTTGGTCAGCACGGAGTTCGCGGTAAAATGTACAGGCCGTGTTTGGGGATTTATGGCCGTGCTTTTTGAGAATTGGCCGTTTAAAACAGCTGCACGGCTCGCTAGCTAAGGCCTATGTTGTAAAACTAAGCTGAAAAAAAAAAGAAATGAAATTTCAAAGCTATAATAACTTTGCATTCCACTGTATTGAATCCATACCGTATCCTCATGCTGAAGTGCGTTAAGCCTAGGTCACAACTGGATGTACGATTTTTTGGCCGTGCGATTTTTGGCGTTTTCCAAATCGCTGCTTTTTTTTTGTTGTTGTTGTTCATGGAGAAAGACGCACGTTGGCCGTAAGTTTGTCTTGCAACCTGAAAAAAAAAAAACGTAAGCGCCCGTAGAGTTTGTTTGACATGACAAAGAACCTCTGCGGCCAGTCTACAGCTCGAAAATCAGCACGTCACACGCGCGCCCTCCGTGCTTTTCTTGCGTTTTTTGCACGTTAGACCGGCTGTAGGAGCACGTACGGCCGGTTGTGACCAAGGCATTAGATATCCTGCAAAGTAGACGACTATAATCTTGGTAGTAGCCCGTGTCGTGCACTTTTTAGACGGTCCCTTACTGGGGAGTTTCATTTATATTAAGCTGTGGTGACATGCATTTCTGAATTTGCTTCAGTGTGCTTTAGCCAGAGAAAATGTAAAAAGTATGTTCAATTGTACTTGCTTCTCTTTCCACTCCAGAGTTAAAAAAAAAAAACCCACACACACTTTGTCCTTTTTGTGTGTTTTTATTTCATGAGAAATGGAGAGAGAATCTTGAATGTGTAGCCAACTTTACTGTGTGTATTTAAGTGATGTCGAAATCTTCTTAGTGAAGCGGAAAGGTAGATACTTATCATATAGGACCTGTGCCATATCGGCACTGGGTTTTGGTACCCAGCCCTACAGTTGGGTGGTGGAGGTACCATACCAGACCTTTTTGGGTTCCAATTTAGATCAATTGATTAAATTAATTGAGGTGATAAAATGTGAAACAAAGGCTGAAATAAATGACCGACTGTTGTTCTCTTTTCTGTAGTGTGGACTAATGTGGAGCCTCGCTCGGTTCCAGTGTTTCCTTGGCACTCGTTGGTGCCGTTCCTGGCACCCACCCAATCAGATCCATTGACTCAGCCTGGTGAGGGCCAACAGCCTGTCAATCATTCTCAGGCTGGCACTCTTAAGAAAGGTAATTATTATTTTTAGATGTGCAGTTCATCTGTCAGATTCACTGGAACACTGAGTCACAGTTTTCTGGAAAGAAATAGTTTTTCTCAGCACCACGGTTTTACAGTGTAATTTTTTTTTTTTTTTTTTTTTTGATTCATGTTCTCTTTGTGTTTTTCTCAAATGAGCTTTGAGACGCGCTGTAACACTATCTGTAAGTTATCCATTAGCTAACGTTGCAACTGACTAATGATGATCCCAAATTGGAACATTTCAGGTGAGATAAAGTGTGATCAATGTTGTCAGGTTACAGGGATAATCCTTTTTCTGTCTTTTAGAGTCCCAGGCTGGTTCAGCGGTGAAGGACGTCGTCGAGGGAGCATCAAACCCTACTTTGCGGCCTGCTCCCTCTATCGATGACCTCCCCCCAGAGAGAGAGAGGGAGACGGAGAAAGAGAGACAAGACAGTGAAACAGAGAGCGATGTCGATGATCCGTGAGTGCTCCGTCTCTGTGTGTGTAAGAGTGCATGTTGGAGGCAGATGGATCCTTTGATTCTCAAGGCCACACACAGGAAGCTGATACTTAATGCAGTGCTAATCTTGTATACTGGTTTATGTTGAGTTTAATCCTTTACACACCAAGATTATTATTCAGTTATTTATCTCGCAACATATTATTCTGGAACTGTACGCAGAGCCCCATACTTAACAGAATATGGTAATGCATCAACCTGATTTTTAATGGTTTTGACCATACCACAATCTGTATGTACAAACGATGAACGTATACCACCACGGGGAACTCGACCGTGAGCGCAAAGCAACGTACCTCATAAACACTCGACAACAAAAATTTGTATCTTCATTTACGCAAGATAGATGGGTTTTTATCCAGGGCTTATTTTTAATTTGCTCTTTAAAAAATTATTTGCTAACACCTTTTACGCAAAAAGATTCATGACACCTTCATATAAAACTAGTTAAAACGGTTTTATAAGTCCACCGGGTTGTTGGACTGTTGACTGTCATGTAAAGGCAATAGACCAGGGGTCACCAAACTTTTTTTTTTCTCTGGGGGCCACATTGTCGTTCCTGACTGTGATGGGGGGTCGGGTCAGCTATATAACGTAGAATTGTATGACCCAGACAAATATGACCACCAGCAGGCCTCACTGTGTAGTAGAGATTACTAGCCTGGCACAGCCATCTGCACTACTATATCCCCCACTGCTATAGACCCTTTTCAGTTACGTGACCTTCGTAAATGCGACCACCATTTTGGACATGTAGCGGACTTCGGCTCGAATTGGTTTGAATGCGAGGAAGGCGACAAACGGAGAACATACAAGAAAAAGGAGCGAGATGCAGAAAACACCTTCGCTATCCAGCGACGTAGGGCATTTACAGGGCGAGCAGAGGGAGAGATAACAACAGTAACGACACATTAGCAACGCCGTACAGAAATAACGGTTTATGGCACAGACCCTTTCGGTTCTCGCTCATCTAGCTGCTACAATGACTGCTTAGACTGCAACAATAATACCTAACACACATTTAAGTATCCGTCGTAAAGACGTGAAACTCATCGAGTGACGAGTGTGTTCATTGATAAGCTAACACAATCTAAAAGTAGACATACCATCACACTGCCCCTGGCGCTGTGTACAGTTTACCTTCTACGGTTTGTGCACTCACTATTTGCCATTACTTTCTCCAACCGTTGTTACAGATTACAGGGAACGGCCTGGATTTAAGAGACAAATACATGTTCCTCTTGCTTTGAACACTTATTTGTAGGCAGTGCTTAATTTGTAAAGTGGGAGGTCCCGGAGCGCAGAGGATGAGCGGCTCCGGTGCGGAAAAAAAGGGGGCGGGGCGCTGCGCTTCTGGGCATGTTTTGTAATAACACTGCAAATTAAGTTCATCTGCAGATATTTTGTGGATGTCGTTTCATGAGAGAAATCACCAACAAGACAGATATCAAAATCAGACATTAACACTAAATAAACTTGCATTTTTTTATTTAAATTTTTTTTTTTTTTTTTTTTTGTTACATAGTCAAAAGAGGTGTCGGATCACCGGATCCAGTGTAAATAGCTGCCGGAGCCAACGCCCGAGGTTCCGGAGCGCGCTCCGGCTTGCTCCCCCTCAAATTAAGCGCTGTTTGTAGGACACTGCCTCTGATCTGTCCTACAGTCTACCAACAGCAAAGGAACACAACGCTAGCTAATGTCGTTAGCGAATAGCTACTACAGAAGAACAAAGGGGTTACAATGGGTTATTTTAGCCTATTTGGTTACACACTCGCCGCCACAGAATGTTAACAGCAATGTAATGCCTTTTCTGGCTAATTTTATTCGTCTTACCTCCAACAAAGTGGTCACTGCACAAGCGCTGGTATGCCGAGGGCTGCCAATCTTTCCTGTTTATGGCCGCTATCCATCTTCTCCGTCGGTCAGCATCTACCGGGATCCGATAAAATGATAACCCTTGCCTTGTTTGTTGATGGTTACTACATCCAGGTGCACAACAATATAGTGGCATGATGGAAGTCTTGCTGAAAATAAACACTTTCTTTGCTGCCGTTCCTCAATGCTGGCTGTGGTAAACTACTGGTAGTACATGTCCAAAATGGCGGCCGCGTTTGTCATGACGTCACGTGAAAAGGGTCTATATCCCCCACTGCTATATCCGCCACTGCTATATCAACATTTGATTCCTGGCACATATTTGTTTATCTTTACTAGTGGTTTGCAAAAGTAGTAATCGAGTCTTCACACTTTGTTTTAATTTGAAATACCACAGATATTCCATTTATTTATTTTCTAATAAAAATAACATCAAAGCTGTCAAGGTAAGAAACATCTGCCTAGTTGAGGTAGGACACTGGCAAAGGTGAGTGGAAAATTATAAATTGTAGATAGGCCTGTTGATATTATTAATAATAATAATAATAATTGTGTGCAGCACTTGATAAAGGTAAAATAAATAGGCCTATAAAATAAATACATTTAAAAAATAGCGAAATTATAATATGAGCAATAGATCAATAGATCACAGCAGTTGTGCTGTGTCCTGCACGTCATTGCTCTCATCCATGGCCAAAGCAAAAAACTTGAATTCTGACGCTTTCTCATTCAGCTGGTCATACACGTTGTCCCCCAATTCTTCGGTTCGCCTGGTCATAGTAGGTGCGGAGAGACTCACCGCGTTGAGCGCATCCTTCTTGTCGGGACATACTTCCTCGGCCACAGCAAGCATGCATACTTTAACAAAGTCCCCATCAGTAAACGGCTTTCCATGGGTAGCTAGTAGGTGAGCTGCCTTATAGCTAGCTCGGACAGCAGCCTGGTTGATCTGGGTTTGGTGAAGGAATACGTTCTGTTGTGCAGCCAGTCCGCATTTCATCCTCCGAATCCTGTCTTCTCTTGTTTGCCCTCGCAAACTAGCATACTCTTTGTGGCGGGTTTCGTAGTGACGACGCGGATTATATTCTTTGAAAACTGACACACTTTTTTTACATACAAGACAAACTTTACGGTCCTTACACTGAACGAAAAAATAATTGGTGGTCCGCTGTTCTTTAAAAACTCTGCACTCTCCGTCAGCTTTTCGCTTACCGCTAGCCATTTTGCTGTCCTGTACACTGACAGTTCTCTGCGCGTGCGCTGCCTGTCGCTGCTTGATCGCGAGCATATGATGAAAATTTGGAAAATATGAATAGTTCATTTTATAACTAAATATCAATTTTAATTGATAAAATCAACAAAATACAAGATGCAGACATGTTGTTATTTGCCAAAAAGCAATTTAAAAAAATAGGCCATGACCACTTTTGGGGATTGCCTCATAGGGCCGGTTCAAGTGGTGGGGGACAGAGGGGCTGGGGGGCCGGTCAAAGGGGGGGTGGCGGGCCGGAGTCGGCCCGCGGACCGTAGTTTGATGACCCCTGCAATAGACGGATGTAAGTGCAGGAAGGCTTTTATTGAAGGCACGCTAGCAAACCGATCCAAAACGGAGACAAAGGCAGAGTCAAAAAACAGGCCGTGGTCGAGTGAGGCAGAGACAGGATATCAGAGGTAATACAATACTCCGAGTTCAAAAACACAAACGGGGTCAGATACAGAAATACAAGGCTCTCGCCAAGTCTGTGTGTTACTGAGAGTCCTTTTACTGTATGTATGTGCTGTGATTGCACTCTAATCAGGAACATGTGCATGGTAATTAGTCCTAACGGTGTGTACACGCTTTGCGCTCTGCGGCTGCGCGCTCCAACACGCATGGACGTGACGGGTGTAACCAGACAACTGTTTGATATTCGATGGTAACTATATAATAATGATGTAAAGTGAAAGCGCTGGTTCACTGCTGTCCACCAGGCACCCAGCAGAGTCTCACCATAGTAAATGTGATGGTGGTGTTTCTGGCACATGGCATGCGGTGTCAACGAAAGGAATAAATGTGTACGGTCATGGCCGAAAGTTTTGAGACTGACTCACATTTTGGTTTTCACAAAGTTTGCTGCTTCAGTGTCTTTAGATCTTTTTGTCAGATGTTTCTGTGGTATATTGAAGTACAATTATAAGCATTTCATAAGTTTCAAAGGGTTTTATTGACAAATGCATCAAGTTTATGTAAAGAGTCAATATTTACAGTGTTGACCCTTCTTTTTCAAGACTCCTGCAATTCGCCCTGACATGCTGGATATCAGCTTCCGGGCCAAATCCTGACTGATGGGAACCCATTCTTGCATAATCAGTGCTTGGAGTTTATCACAATTTTGGGGTTTTTGTTTGTCCACCCGCTTTTTGAGGATTGACCACAGGTTCTCGATGGGATTAAGATCTGGAGAGTTTCCTGGCCATGAAGCCAAAATTTCAATGTTTTGTTCCCTGAGCCACTTCTCACTTTTGCCTTGTGACATGGTGCTCCATCATGCTGGAAAAAGCATTGTTCATCACCAGATTGCTCCTGGATCGCTGGGAGAAGTTGCTCTTGGAGGATGTTTTGATACCGTTCTTTATTCATGGCAGTGTTCTTAGGCAAAACTGAGTGAGCGAGCCCACTCTCTTGGATGAGAAGCAACTCGACACATGAATAGTCTCAGTATGCTTTACTGTTGGCATGACACAGGACTCATGGTAGCGCTCATCTTTTCTTCTCCGGACAATCATTTTTCCAAATAATCTGAAGGGGGGGGTGGCACGGTGGTATAGTGGTTAGCGCTGTCACCTCACAGCAAGAAGGTCCGGGTTCGAGCCCCGTGGCCGGCGAGGGCCTTTCTGTGCGGAGTTTGCATGTTCTCCCCGTGTCCGCGTGGGTTTCCTCCGGGTGCTCCGGTTTCCCCCACAGTCCAAAGACATGCAGGTTAGGTTAACTGGTGACTCTAAATTGACCGTAGGTGTGAATGTGAGTGTGAATGGTTGTCTGTGTCTATGTGTCAGCCCTGTGATGACCTGGCGACTTGTCCAGGGTGTACCCCGCCTTTCTCCCGTAGTCAGCTGGGATAGGCTCCAGCTTGCCTGCGACCCTGTAGAACAGGATAAAGCGGCTACAGATAATGAGCTGAGATGAGATCTGAAAGGGGATGTTTTTCTTGGAGAGAAGTGGCTTCTTTGCTGCCATCCTCCAAAAGTCTTCACCTCACCGTGCATGCGGATGCACTCACACCTGCCTGCTGCCGTTCCTGAGCAAGCTCTGCACTGGTGGTGACCCCATCCCGGAGCTAAATCCTCTTTAGGAGACGGTCCTGGGAGCCCCGAAGCCGCCTTCACAGCAATTAAACCTCTCTCCTTGAAGTTCTTGATGATCCGATAAATGGTTGGTTTAGGTGCAGTCTTATTGCCTGTGAATCCCTTTTGATGCAAAGCAATGATGACTGAACGTGTTTCCTTGGAGGTAACCATGGTTAACAGAAGACAATGATTTTCAAGCCCCAACCCCCTTTTAAAGCAGCCAGTCTGCTCTATCAGCGTGACGGAGTGATATCAGCTGCCTTGTCCTCCTTAACATTTTCTCCTGCGCTAACTGAAATGATGTTAGCAGGTCATTTTGACCATCAGGCTGATTTTGTGCCTTTGCAAATATTTTGCTTATCCAGTCATTGGGAGGTCCACTTTTAGGCACTGCCTAAATATCTATATTAGGAAATGTATGTAGTTGCCAGCATGAGGAATGCAAAGACTGGGGCGTTTAAGGAGTTAAGAAATCACGATTACACAGTAGTAATGAACTTGTTGAAAGGGGGGGGGCAGGACCCCACGATGCATAGTAGACATTTTCAGTGTGTATCTTTGGTACAGCTGCTGTTTGTGACTTCTGAGAACACAGCTCCGAGACACTCCCCACTAAAGCCATAGTGCTGTGTGTTTGTGCTGCTTTACGCCACCATTTGTTAATTTAGCAGACACTGTAATCCAAATCAACATCCAAATAGGGTCGAATGCAAGTCAAGCTCAGAGCTCTGTTTCCCAAAGCGTCGTTAAAGATCATTGTGTCCCTGTAAGCTACAGCATGTTCGCTCTGCCGTTTAAAAACGATGTTTTGGGGGAGCGGGTTTGTTCAATGGCACAATGTGTTGACTCTCCAGGATGTGAACTCATAAGGGGTGTTCACACTGCAACTTTTACTCCGGTGTAGCGCCGGGGCTGCCCCGGTAGAGCGTTCACACGGTACAAAGTTATACCGGTGTAGCCCCTGAAAGCTGCTTAAACCGGTGCAAATCTAACCCTGCTCGGGAGGTGGTTTAAGAAATTTACTCCGGAGTAAATGCTAGTTTGCGGGGCAGCACCGATATAAAATGGGACGTCTGAACGCTACAGGGGTAGACTCGCTACGTGTGAGGAGAGCTGATTACATACGGGCATTGCATAATTTGCATCCTGGTATTTTGCGCTTCCAAAATGGCGAATATCAACAACAACAGAACTGCGTGTCTTCCAGTGTTGCCAGATTGGGCGGTTTTAAGTGCGTTTTGGCGGATTTGAACATATTTTGTGCTGGAAACCGTCAGCAGTATCTGGCAACACTGGTGTCTTCATCCACGTTGTTTTCCCGGCGCTTGGTGATGCCATGACAACCGGGAAAAGGAAGTACATTTTCACGCATGCGCATATTTCATTTCCGCATTATTACTATCGTATAGCACGGTCGCAAAAACTGCCGTGTGAACGCAAGTGGGGCTGCACCGGTGCTAACACGCTTCTCTCTAGTAAGCAGGTTTGTGACGTGTGAACGCTCCACAAAATTTACACCGGTGTAAAAGATATATCGCAACAAAATACATCGGTGCAGCATCGATGCAAATATGTGCCGTGTGAACACCCCTATAATCTTTTGGGCATGAGCAGTGAACCTCGAGTGCTGATCTACAGATGTGCAGTATTATTCATGCTTTTCCAGTTTTTATTGCATTTTCTGGTGATGGCTCTTTTAAACCGAGCAGATGACTTCTGCAAAATGGTGTGTGTGTGTGGTCAGATGAACATAATGGCAGCTCCGAGAGAAAAGCACTCCACTCTCAGTTGTGTGTGCGCAACTATACAGTAAGAGCAATTTAGGTAATGAGTTGTCTTTTGGATATACTCAACCAAAAAGCTTTTCCTCGCTCTTTAATGAGGAGACGTGTGCAAATTTTAGACCTAAAACAGGACATAATGTTATTGTATCGTCGCTCAGTCAACCGGTCCATCCAGAAACTCCCAAGTGCAACACATCCATCAGTCGACCTGCACTGATCTTCGATCGGTGATATTTTGTCCGATTTGCTTTGAATCCAGGGCGTCGCAAATCCAAGAGCAGGATACGGTATTTTACAGAGATTACAGCCAGTGCTGTTTGTTAAACCCGAGAGATTTCACACTGAGGGAGAACTTGGTGACTGACTCATCCATAAACACAAACGCACTCCCGTCCAAATGAAAACGAAGCATTGTCTGGAGGCTGGAGTGGTGTTTTTAAAATTACAGTCCATGGTGAATTGCGCTGTGCAGGACTTGACATATTGGACGTCCACAGTATAATTTACAGTTGCTTTCGGATCTAAATTTAAGAAGACGAGCTTTCTCAGCTAAACACAGTATCGGCTAATTGAACGAACTACAACATCTCGGTGTTTCGAAGATAAAAATAGTCTTCCAGATGAAATGGACTCCAGAACAGCAGTAGTGGCATAAAATTATAACCCCAGCATTTACTTTTGCAGCTTTAATTAAATAAAGTAAATGCAGAACATACTCCTGCAAATGTGACCGAAATGATAGATTATGTCCACCATAATGTATTTTAAGTAAACCTGGTTACTGTCCAGGGTGTTCTCGCCCACTGTCAGCTGGGATTGGCTCCAGCTCACCCGCGACCCACAATGGATAACAGGGATTGAAAATGAATGAATAAATGAATGGTTAGCTGAAGGAAATCGATACGTACGATCCAATGGGGACTGCAAGATCTAACCGGGCATTACAAGCAAAGATAACTGCAGGATTGAGTGAGCGTGCAGGGCTCGACGTTGTGGACGTCCGATCGGACGACCGTTGATCCAAGTCAAATCTGCATCTGCCTGTTCGACGAGTTGAATTATTCCCAACTCTCATGGAAGTTCCAGGAGTCTTCCGCATATTCATTGCAGCTGCCTGACACCCACACATTAGATACAATCGAGAGTGCATGAGAAAGAGAGAGAGCGCATCCTGATAGCTCTGTCTTGTTCAATAGCCCAGTCAGTTTTCTGTGTGGGCAGGCTTTAAGTTTTCTCTCCCGGGCCGAGAGTCCATCAGTTCAGTGTATCCAGGAGCGTCATGGCAGAGTGCCCCCCAAAAACAAATACAAAACTCGCTTCAAGTGTCCCCTTGTCTAATAGGGGTAAAATAATGACAGTGTTGCACGCTGTACTGTTTGTAACCGTGACTTTAGCATTGCTCATGGCGGGGTAAACGATTATAAGACACGTTGAGGTGAGTTTAACAGTGTCGTGCTCAGGTGCAGATTTATGCTCGCTGCTAAGGCGACATGATAAGGCCAAACTCCTTGAAGACTTGCTGAAAGTAGCAATAGGATATAAAATTACTCGTGTGTTTTATATATCCATCCATTATCCGTAGCCGCTTTATCCTGTTCTACAGGGTCGCAGGCAAGCTGGAGCCTATCCCAGCTGACTACGGGCGAAAGGCGGGGTACACCCTGGACAAGTCGCCAGGTCATCACAGGGCTGACACATAGACACAGACAACCATTCACACTCACATTCACACCTACGGTCAATTTAGAGTCACCAGTTAACCTAACCTGCATGTCTTTGGACTGTGGGGGAAACCGGAGCACCCGGAGGAAACCCACGCGGACACGGGGAGAACATGCAAACTCCGCACAGAAAGGCCCTCGTCGGCCACAGGGCTCGAACCCGGACCTTCTTGCTGTGAGGCGACAGCGCTAACCACTACACCACCGTGCCGCCATATGCGCTCCAGACAGTATAGTAATTAGAGGTCGACCGATCTATCGGCCGGCCGATTTAATCGGCCGATTTTTGCCATTTTTTAATGAATCAGCATCGGACGATTTTCTTATTTGGTCGCGCCGATTTAAAGTCAGGCACGGCAGCTACGTAGAACGCGGCGTGCAAAAGACCCAAGCCAACAAACGTTTCATGAGTCAGCAGAGATAGCCTACAGGTAAGGCTTCAATTCTTACATTTCAATGTCCTAAAGTCGTATATTTGCTCTCATGATAGTTGTAATCTGTAATGTGTTGCTTCATTTAGCGAAAGGAAAAACGAATAGCATTTCAACTGCATCAGAGTTGTAGAATTCCTCTCGAAACGAAACGTTGCGATGCGTAGCCTTGTGGCCGCGAGTGCGTCGGGAATGCGTCGACTATGTAAGCCCCCTTAACGCTGGTGACCGCTATGTTCCGATCTAAACTGTAGTAACGGACAATCTAAGTGAAAAGTTAACAAAAAGAGGACGCAAAACTAACCTGTGAACGTATTATAACATTGCCATCCCATGTCCATTCGTTTTCGCGATGTATACGTTTGATTTGATTGTGAACCGGAGACCGATGCTAGACCTCTGTAGTTCCTATTTCCGGTTTCCTGCACAGCATGCTGGGAGACGGAGTTTTATATTGTTGAAACGGAAACGCGTGAAAGTTCAAGGCGTGGAAGTTCCACAGTGAAACTGTATAACTTGAACATGTATTTTGCCGTTTTGAAGTAACTATCTGAAGTTGTCACATCATGGAAGTCTTCTTGCACTCTGTTAGTCTATTAATTATTCATTTTATTCATTAATTTAATTCTTATTATTGTTATGAGTACAGTCATTTTTATATAATACATAATATTTATACTATATATTATTTATAATGAATAAAATAAATGTTATGAATAATAAAATCTAAATGAAATTAATAATTTCTTTCATTAACATATAGTAACATAGTAACATTGAAGGCATTTTTTCCAGAGTGTTCAATTTTCAATAAATCGTGTTAAGTTTATAAGTGTTGTGCGTCCTCTTACTAGTATGATATTTTAGCATGCCAATTAAGGACAATACGATAGCATATCGGCCCAAAAAAATCGGCAGCTCATATCGGCCATCGGCTGACTCTGACCTCTAAATATCGGTATCGGCATCGGCTTTAGAAAAATCCATATCGGTCGACCTCTAATAGTAATGATACCATATGCTTTCATATCCTTTGGAAATCGTCAAAAATCACCTTTTTTTAATAATAATTATTCAAGAGTTGCATCAATAAAGTTCCCACAAAACCAGTTCAATCCCCTCAGTGATCCGGCCGTGTTATTGTTTATGAAATTCTGGGAAAGCTGGGTGCAACAGGTGTGAGTAAAAATAACCACGTCATAATACCTAATCATAGAAGTTCGTCCAAATCGGAGAAACGGTGATCAAATACCTCAATAAAATAAATGTCTGTGGCGAATCTTTTCTTCTGTATGCTTCACATTAACCATCACAAATGTCTTAAAATATTCCGGGGGAATTTTACGACAGTGTCGAACTCTTAGTTTTTCATTCACAACGTGATTCTGTCCCCCTTATCTTGTCCAACTTATTTTCTTTTGGTTTTATTTCTGTAAATTAATTTATACTTCATGTTTTACTGGCTTCATCAAGATTGAACTTTTTCCTCCAGAAGTTTTGAATTTGGGTGAGAGCAGGGGACATCGTGGATCAGGCGCCATACCATAAATCCAGGGACCCGGGTTCGATTCCGACCCGAGGTCATTTCCCGATCCCTCCCCGTCTCTCTCTCTCTCTCTCCTGCTCATTTCCTGTCTCTACACTGTCCTATCCAATAAAGGTGAAAAAAGCCCCAAAAAAATCTTAAACAAACAAACTGCAGACCAGGTAATGGGTTAGAACAATGCGCACATGCACGCACCATAATGTGGCACTGGATCGTTTCTGTTTGTTAGAGTTTTATTGAAAAATTATAAATCGTTAAAGCATAATGATCATAACTATAGACTTGCTTTTTGATAAACTTTGATAATCACTTTCTTTTTATTGAACTAGTAAACCCATAGGAATAATAAAAAGGTTATGGGCAGGACAAGTGAAAAATCTTACTGCTTGTCCAACTGGACGAGCGGATTAAAAAGTTAACGTAGAGCCCTGGAGTGGTCAAAATTCCAAACCTGGAGTGGGTGGGATTGGGATTGAAACAGTCCTGAGCATTCCTGCAGACTCCCGACATCTCAAAGTCTAATTAGTTTTGACTTGAAAGACCAGTTTCTGAATAAAAATGGTAGCAATAGTTTTGGCCTTATTTGCAGCCAAACCTCTAAGGGTGTGTTCAGATGTGCAGTGTTGAGTCCGGTTGACTCGAACCCTGGTGTGAATTCCTCTTTCCTCTTTGAGGTATGTTCACACACACTAGTTAGTTTGGAACCGTACCGAGTCTACCTCGCTCTAGACCGGTTATTTTGGTCTGCACTAGAGTGAGCAAGGTGTGGTATGGTTCTAATCGATCTCCAGTGTGACTCCATTGCAGTGAGAAAGTAATTCGATGACACAAATATAGGAAGTGAACCAAACGTGTTTAAGGATGTGGGCAACAGTTTTTGTAGATGCAAGCTGCTAAAATGAGCTGCAATGCATGAGCTGAGCCAAATGGCAGAGCTAAGTGCTGCAGAAATGTGTGTTCTGGAGATTTGGACTGATGGGGGGTGAAAAAAAAAAAGAGAGAGAAAATAAACAGTGCATGTGATATAAACCAAACGATTTAAACTAGTCATTTTTATAACCGGGGCGGCACGGTGGTGTAGTGGTTAGCGCTGTCGCCTCACAGCAAAGACATGCAGGTTAGGTTAACTGGTGACTCTAAATTGACCGTAGGTGTGAATGTGAGTGTGAATGGTTGTCTGTGTCAGCCCTGTGATGACCTGGCGACTTGTCCAGGGTGTACCCCGCCTTTCGCCCGTAGTCAGCTGCAGAGATGCCTACTAGTACGGATTGGCCGTATTTTGTACGGAAAAGTTACGTAAATACGATGTTACGGCAAACAGTGTTATTCTGTACGGAATTATTATAAAGTCGTAAAAAATTCCAGTGAGTTGTTTTTAAATGTCCAAGCGACTTTTTCAATCCATGCGCGATTCATGGCTAGGCTATTTATTTTTACGACAACCACACATGCTGTGTGTGACATGCGCAGATTCCGCACATTTGTTCGCGCTATTTTCGATACGGTAGGATGGCCGTGCATTACACCCAGTCAAAAGGGCAATGGATACGCGCACTGCAGACTGTGTAGAACTGACATTAACATCACTCATGGTGGTCGCGATGACTGCAGGCGGCATGTCAACTACAAAAAAAAAAAAAGCATATGGAGTATGCTGAAATGGCGAGTCAGGCGGAAAGTAAATCTGGGGGTATCCAGCAGTGTTTTACGAAGTCTGTGGATGAAAAGACACGGAACGTGACCCGTGCTGAAGCGGTGATGGTTGGCCTGTGCTTGGAGTTGAACTTGCCAATTAGTGCCATGAAATGTGAGTTAAACTTATTCAGTTTCTTTTTACGTGTCTGATTTTTATTCACTGAAATATCAAACACTGGCTGGACTTCTTTAATTCAAAGTCTTTTCAGTGTTGCAAGTGCAAATGTACATGTAGTATGATCCAAAACAGAATTTTATGATTAGTGCTGTTGGGATTGTGGCAAAAAATTGATCATTCCACTGTTTTAAATACAATTATAAATGTCATTTTATTCAGTGTCTCTTCTGAAGCATTATGCTGAAGTATTTATATATTGGGACATTAAGATAACAATGTCGGACTCTCTTTGGCATGAAATAAGTAATTTTTTTTTAATTTTATTAGACTCCGTTAACAGGTAGAACATTTTGTCAGGCAATATAATATAATACTTTTGAGGAGTTACATTCAATACCAATGATTGGTAGTCAACCGTAATGTCTGCAAACAGGGAACACTATTGTATTTATAAAAATGTGATATATTGTATGCTCTAGAAATTTGTCGAGTGGAAATTCAGTTGAGATGGCTGCTCGCGATTTGTTTATTCAATTCACACAAAACAGTTCTTTTTAATAATTTAAATGTTAAACATATTGGTATATACACCTCTTTATAATGGAAATGCGCATAAATTAATGTTACTGAAAGTCATTCCAAAATACTGAAAAATGTTTTCAAGAATACTGAAATTCAAAATTTGGGGTAGGCATCTCTGCAGCTGGGATAGGCTCCAGCTTGCCTGTGACCCTGTAGAACAGGATAAAGTGGCTAGAGATAATGGATGGATGGATTTCTATAACCGGGTGACACAGTGGTGCGGTGGTTAGCACTGTCGCTTGACAGCAAGAAGGTTCCGGGTTTGAGCCTTATCGCCAACCAGGTTTCCTCCCACAGTCCAAAGACATGCAGATTAAGGCTACGTTTACATTAGACCGTATCTGTCTCGTTTTCTTCGCGGATGCACTGTCCGTTTACATTAAACCACCTGGAAACGCCGGGAAACGGGAATCCGCCAGGGTCCACGTATTCAATCCAGATCGTGTCTGGTCCGGTGCTGTGTAAACATTGAGATACGCGAATACGCTGTGCTGAGCTCTTGCTGGTGTCCTCATTGGACAACGTCACTGTGACATCCACCTTCCTGATTCGCTGGCGTTGGTCATGTGACGCGACTGCTGAAAAACGGCGCGGACTTCCGCCTTGTATCACCTTTCATTAAAGAGTATAAAAGTATGAAAATACTGCAAATACTGATGCAAACACTGCCCATTGTGTAGTTATGATTGTCTTTAGGCTTGCCATCCTTCCACTTGCAAGTGGTAAGTGATAAGCGCTGGGATCACACACACAGCGGCTCAGTCCCGAATCGTGGCTTGTGCGCTCCACTCGCGCGCTCTGTGAGCTGCGCAGGGCCGGAGTGCGCACCCTCCAGAGGGCACTCGCTGTTCAGGGCGGAGTGATTTGGAGCGCAGGATGCCTGCGGAGCCGAGCGTATCCGTGTATTGGTGTTGCTGTGTGCACGGCTAACGGTTTTAGTGTAAACGCGAATCGTTTTAAGAACGTTAATCTGATGAGCCGCTGATTCGACGTAATGTAAACGTAGCCTAAGTCAGCTGGCTACTCTAAATCGCCCATAGATGTGAATGTGAGTGTGAATGGTTGTTCGTCTCTGTGTTAGCCCTGCGATAGATTGGCGACCTGCCCAGGGTGCACCTCAATTCTTGCCCAATATGAGCTGGAATTGGCTCCAGCTTCCCCTGTGGCCCTGACGGGTAAGCAGTATAGATTAGTGGATGTATTTCTTTAACCATCTAGTGGCTCCTGTGATTTTTTTTTTTTTTTTTTTTTTTAATTTTTTTTATTTCTTGGCAGAAGTTTACTTTATTCCATCATCCATTGTTGTATTTCTGAATAATGAGTGAAGGAATTTTATACATGTATTTTCAGCCCTACAGACAGACCTCAGCCAACGTTTTTTTTTTCTTTTTCTTTTTGGTTTGTTTTAATTATATGCTGTGAGAAAACAAAACCCAAATACAACCCAAAAGTTTAAATTTTGCTCCGATTCAGAATTAGCAACCGGAATAATGGGTGTGAAAGTAATAAAACCCGAAGTGGTTTTATTAAATGTGATTTTATAAACCGTAATAAATTTACTAGTAATAAGGAGGACACTGGTGTAGCAATTGCACCCGACAGCGTCAGCGTGGCAACTGAGCAAAAGTGTACCTCGGACACACCTCTCATTTCACAACAGCCCCAGCGTCCACGGTGTCCCTTTCTGTTTTATGATTGGGGGGGGATTCTGACCATTATTGTGGTATACAATCGAGAAGCAAATGCAAACATTTCCAGACAGCTAGACGAGCAGTGCTGGAGTGTGTTGCCGTCACTAACTGATGAGTAGAGTCAGTTAGGCTACGTTCACACTGCAGGCTGAAGTGACTCAAATCCGATCTTTTCGCCCATATGTGACCTGTATCCGATCTTTTATTGACAATATGAACGAGACAGATCCGATTTTTTCAAATCCGACCCAGGCCGTTTGGATATGTGGTGCTAATTCCGATTCCTATCCGCTCTTTTCATATGCGACTTCAGTCTGAATCGCCAGGTCGCATTCATCCGACTTACACATCATCAACAAGCCACAAACGTCACTATTCTGCGCTGAAGTAGGCGGCGGGTCTCTCAAAAAAAGTTACAACAACATGGCACATAAATGACATCAATGCGAGGGACGCTTCGGGCTGTGAAGGTTCTGAATCTTCTCAATGGAAGGATGCAGAGGTTAGGGAGCTGATTTCCATTTGGGGGGATGCAGCTATTCAAGCTAGATTGGATGGGTCATACCACAACCGGGCGGTTTTACTTCCGTAAACACTGGCCATGCTCACTGCGTGTGACGTCGTCGTATCCTGCAATGCGCATGCGGAACACTTTTAGGTCGCTTTTCGTTCATACTGAGGATCACATACAAGTCGCATATGTGAACGACCTCACAATGTGAACGACCTCACAAAAAAATCGGATTTCAGAAAAAAATCGGAATTGAGCATTAAGCCTTGCAGTGTGAACGTAGCGTTAGAATCCACAGAGAGGCTGCACTGCGTCCAGATGAGTTCCTCATGAAGCTCAGGCTGATCTGAATCAAGCCTTGTTCGTATGAGGGTGTGTCATGCGTATTGATGAATGGATATTTGCACAAAAATACATTTGCATGCGATGCAGGTAAGCTTTCGATCATTGGTTGACGTGTGTGTGTGTGTGTTCAGGTTTTTACCAGGTGTCCTCCCAGACCCACCAGTTTCGGCATCGTCGGGGAAACGCCGTTCTCAGTCTCTGAGTGCGCTGCCTAAAGATGACAAAAACAGCCCTGGCAAGGTTTGATACACACAGCACACTCCAGTACAGAAAAGTAAACTTCCAGTCTGTGACTCCTCAGACAAACAAAAACTTTCACCCATTCTGCTAATACTTCTTCAAACATAGAGGGAGAAGGATCATATCCGGAGGCCCATGAATGCCTTCATGATCTTCAGCAAACGCCACCGTGCTCTCGTTCACCAGCGGCACCCTAATCAGGACAACCGCACTGTTAGCAAGATCCTAGGAGAGTGGTGGTACGCTTTGGGACCCAAAGAAAAACAGAAATATCATGACCTTGCATTCCAGGTAAAGTGTGTGTTTGTGTAGTCTCGTACACTGCTGTACTGCTAATGAATCTTTGCTTGCCGGTTAAGCCTAGGTCACAACCGGACGTACGATTTTTTTGGCCGTGCGATTTTTGGCGTTTCCCAAATCACTGCCTTTTTTTTTTTTTTGGTTCGTGAAGAAAGACGCACGTTTGCCTAGCAACCTGAAAAAAAACGTAAGCGCCCGTAGAGTTTGTTTGACATGACAAAGAACCTCTGCGGCCGGTCTACGGCTCGAAAATCAGCACGTCACACGCGCGCCCTCCGTGCGTTTCTTGCATTTTTTGCACGTAGACCGGCCGTAGGAGCACGTACGGCCGGTTGTGACCGAGGCTTTAAAGAAAATGATACAAGATGAAGTAAGCGCTGAGATTTTACCCCCAAGTCTTGATGTTTACTCTGTTGGGTTATAAATGTCAGGCATATTGATATCATGGTAGATTTAAACTTCTTATTTAAGCCATTTACACACAACAGCTTATTTTCAATTATGAATTATTGCAGTGTTTAGGAGTAAACTTCTTCAGTCAGGTTTTGAGTAAATGCCAACTTCAACAAAGCACAGTGTGGGGAAATAAGGCCGGACCGGCGGACATTGACCAGTAATTTTACCATTTGTCCATCTGTATTTCAAAAGCATCGGACCAGATGGCTGATAAAAAATAATTCAGATGTGTCCGTCTGTATTTCAAAAGCATCAAACCGGATGGCCCATGAAAAATCGTAAAGATATGGGTCTAATCTACTTCTAAATGTTGCACTGGGTGAATACATTGTCATAACACGGCCTGTGAAACGGGCCCCCGCGGGCCTGACTTGAAAAATTCATAACTCGGCCACTGATGGTCCTAGCCCTGCTAAAATTTACCAGGCACATCCCTCTCCCTGAGACCTTTTGAACGAGCCCAGGCACGCCCGCAACGACCCCGCTTCAGCCCATTATTCGCTCCCGAAACCCCCGCGCAAGCGCTGCTCACCGAAAACTTTAATATGAGCCCTGGGTCGAGCCAGCCTGTAAAAATTCATAACTCGGCCACTGATGGTCCTAGCCCCGCTAAAATTTACCAGGCACATCCCTCTCCCTGAGACCTTTTGAACGAGCCCAGGCACGCCCGCAACGACCCCGCTTCGACCCATTATTCGCTCCCGAAACCCCCACGCAAGCGCTGCTCACCGAAAACTTTAATATGAGCCAGCCTGTAAAAATTCATAACTCGGCCACTGATGGTCCTAGCCCCGCCAAACTTAACAGCCCATCCCTCTCCCTGAGACCTTTCAAATGAGCCCAGGCTCAGCCCGAGCTGACGTCAGGCATGAGCATGGATCACAGCAAGCTTTAGCGCAAGCCCTGGCTACAGCCACTCGCACACGCAGGGATTTAAAAGCTCATCATTTGGCCACCGATGGTCCTCGTCCTGCCAAAATTTGCAGGCACCTCCTTCTCCCCGAGTGGTACGCTAAATAAGACAATAACGCACTCCGTATTGACTGTTGTTTTTATTGCACGATGCAGTTGAACTAGTGTTTTAGGGTTCTATCTGATTGATTGTATCTGATTTGATCCAGTCAGTTGATTGAGTTCAGTTTACATGACAGTTTGCAGTACAGTATTATGTTAAGTGCCAATCAATAGTTATGTGCCTTTTTTAAAAAATTTATAATAAGAATGACAGTCATATTCCTATGCTTTTGAGGATGTAGATTTATATTTTAATAGAGTTTTTATTTTCTTCTCTTTTCTATTTTAGTCTAAATGCCAAATGATATGACCGTGTCTAGTTTTGAGTCATTTTGTTGCAAAGTTACTTGGAATCTCGGACTCAATATTTTAACTCTGTTGCGTAAATTCTTACGTAACAGAGTTAAAATATTGAGTCCGAGATTCCAAGTAACTTTGCAACAAAATGACTCAAAACTAGACACGGTCATATCATTTGGCATTTAGACTAAATCGATAAGAAATTTAGTAATTAACAATACAACTATTCAGTTGTATTGTTAATTACTAAATTTCTTATCGACTTAGTATAAAAATAGTCATCGTTGATATAATGTTTCATTAGCGTTGTTATAGTACCTATATACCGTATGAGTACCAGTAAGTTGTAACCAACTGGAACATCCTTGCACTCCATACTTTTTTTCGAGACATGGAGCTGACCTGTGTGCGCTACTGTTTTCTTGGGTAGAACTTTAAGCAGGTTTTTCTTGAATCTTCTGACATTTTCTTGTAAGGGTTGTTTTACAATCAGGGTACAAAGTTTGTGTCGCAGGGGTCCAACATTCAAATTGATTCAAACTGGTTCTTGTAGCAGTTTTTAAGTGAAGGACAAGTTAAAGAGCAGATTTCAGGTAATTTTTTGACGTGTGTGTATGGTAGTTTTGTGTAATCTGCTATAAGCTAAAGAAGATTAAGTGTCGCTTTAAGCAGGGCTGGGAGAAACAAATGAAGTGATTCTCGGAGAGGACTTTTTTTTTTTGACAATTCAGAATCCACTACTTCCATAGTGCTTTTAAATCTAAGGCTGTAAGCTTTGTGTTAGTTGTCTCTAATATTTATGTCCCAATATCTTGACCACATTTTAGGATGAAAATAATCATTTTAGATATGTTATTTTATATTGAAAAATTAGCTGTCTCGGAGAGGACTTTTTTTTTGACACAATTGCATACTGATTTGATCAAAATAGTCTGAAAACTTACTGGCATTCAACATTAAAACTTAACTACGTTTCCAATGATATGGAACCAAATATGTGTTTTATGGTATAAAGAATGATGTAAGTGCATCCCTTTTGGAGCGACCTGTGGTCAAAAAAGCACTTTTTCTAAATGATGCGAGTAATTTTGCTAAATATGACATATTGCCATACATTCACCAAAAATAACGTTATCACCACACTTTTTTTTTTTTTGCATGATAAATAGAGCTATCACAGGGCTACAATAAACAACCAAGTTTATTTAGTCAAGCCTTTTGATATTGAAGATAATAAGTGTTAAATGGGATTTTTAGCTTGCGTACCCTGATTGTAAAACAACCCTTAAAAAATTATATTCAATTTGTAGTGTCATTAGCAACTAATGTCTAGTGTAATTTGCCCTTTGAAGATCACAAAAATGTGCCTGGAAATAGCCGAGACGCCATCTCCAGGCATCTAAAGCCCTTCAGCTTCCAGGGCTCCAAGACAGGCCCCGGACCCCCGACTGCATTGTTCCATGCCTTTGGCCCATCATTTGGACAGGCTGAAATTTGGGCAGACAGACACCATTTCAGACTTGTCTGTGCTGTGATGGTCTGCTTAGAATTCCTCATTTCCCACACTGAAGCAGATTATACCTCATCTCATCTCATTATCTCTAGCCGCTTTATCCTGTTCTACAGGGTCGCAGGCAAGCTGGAGCCTATCCCAGCTGACTACGGGCGAAAGGCGGGGTACACCCTGGACAAGTCGCCAGGTCATCACAGGGCTGACACGTAGACACAGACAACCATTCACACTCACATTCACACCTACGGTCAATTTAGAATCACCAGTTAACCTAACCTGCATGTCTTTGGACTATGGGGGAAACCGGAGCACCCGGAGGAAACCCACGCGGACACGGGGAGAACATGCAAACTCCGCACAGAAAGGCCCTCGCCGGCCACGGGGCTCGAACCCGGACCTTCTTGCTGTGAGGCGACAGCGCTAACCACTACACCACCGTGCCGCCCCCCTAAATTTCATATTAGCTATAAAATCATGTTGCCGATATGTGGTGGTGTGACACCAGGACTCTGTGTTTTTAAAAAAAATAATAATAATTTGCTTGTAGAACTATAAAGTTATGGCACTTTAAGACGAAATTACATCTTATTTGAATAGCAGCTCTTAAATCCAGGCTAATGGCATATCTGTAGCACAGCTTTGTGATAGTTGTGAATAAATAAAGCTGAACTGCCTGTGGGCTGTAATGTTAGTGAAGGCCTAAATGTTTACAGGATGCATATCTACTGGGCCACGAGCAAAATTGGACCAGCTTGTGTTCTTTTTAAAAGTCTGGTGAGCTGCTTCACAGCCTTTTTTTAATCCCCCCCCTTTTCCATCCCTCACAGGTGAAGGAAGCTCACTTTAAGGCCCACCCCGACTGGAAGTGGTGTAATAAGGACAGGAAGAAGTCGAGCAGCGAGAGCCGTAACGCGCCAGGTGGAAAGGATGTCCGAGAGAGAAGCATGTCAGAGACAACAGGTAGCAGGACTGCGCTCTTTTTTTTTTTATTTTCAGGTCTAATATTGAGCACTCCTTTAAGCTGTATCTTGTAACATGATATTGTTGTTCTTTCCCTTTGTCCCATTCAGAGCCTCCGTCTGTTTCCATGGGTGCTGAGCTTAAAGGGATGGGGCCGGGCGTAGTAGGCGTGTCAGAGCGTGCTGGAGGGGAGAGGCTTGCACGCCCTCGTGCCTTCTCACAAAGTGCTATGCACAGCTTGGAGAGAAGTGAAAGAGGCAACCCTCAGGTGTTAGCAGAGCTCGCCCAGGTAAAACCCGTACATACACACTTCCGTTCCAATGTTCTAGGCTATGTTGTTAAAATATTGAAGCGAATTAGTCCCAGGAAACACGTTATGTATTCAGCTCTCTCGCTCTCTCTCTAGATATGTGGGGATGGGGGTCAGTTTTCAGGCCGTGGGGGAGCACTGTCTCAGGTCCAGAGGGGTGTGAGTGAAGATATGACCAGTGATGAGGAACGCATGGTCATCTGTGAAGAGGAGGGAGATGATGATGTCATTGGTGAGTCAAGATTATTAATTTACCATAATCATCATCACTTAGCCCATGTTCTTCTAGATGTCGTCAAATTCAGCATTTTAGCTGCAACGTGTTCATTTATGTTTCATTGGAAACTTCAGAGTAGCTCCACCTGCAGCGCCACTGAAATCCCCCAGCCAGTTTCAAATGTTAAAAAAAATTTTGTGAGCAGGTAGTAAGTGTAGGATCAAGAAATTATATATATTTATTTTTTCGCGGTCCGGTTTCCATCAAATCCTGCGCTCTGATTGGCTGGCAAGCAGGTCCGCATCCTACGATACGGACCCCGGTTATGGACCTCTGGCGACTCGCTCGTTCACAAAAACAACAAATATATGGTAGCATTTTTTTTGTCAACATTTATCTTTTTCTATAAGATTTATTTTTAAGATTTATCAAAAATCTGATACGTTTTTGCCAGCATTTCTCCGCATAATAGCATTAATTTTACAGCATGGATAACGATAACGACAGTGTTCACAGCGAAAGCGAGTTTTACTACCCTGAGGAAGAAGAAATAAAAGAGAACATTTCAGGAGAAAGCTAAAAACCTGTAACTGTTGCTAACGCCGAGCAAAAACATGGCTGAATCCTGAATGACTCGATTTTGTATAAATAGGGGACTACATAGGCGGCAAAATGTAGTTTTTTTTTCCTGCTATAGAAGTGCACTTGTATACCGAGGAGGAAGCCATTTGCATTACAGCCGTGAATGAGGATTCAAAATGGCGGCTCGGCTCGGTTTTCTCTTTCGGGCGCTCTCGTTTTCTGTTAGAATTTGATAAAGAAAAAAATAAATATATTATTTACCAGCTTAAGGTTGGTCCGTATGGTGAAATACTGTGACCTCGGCCCAGAGGACCTCGCTCAGTACCTTCAAGACCTCGGTCACGGTATTTCACAATACGGACGTCCCAGCTGGGAAATAGCATACCGTATTTTCTGGACTATAAGCCGCTACTTTTTTCCTAGGTTTTGAACCATGCGGCTTATACAAAGGTGCGGCTATTCTGTGGATTTTTCTTCCACCGCTAGGGGCGCTCTAACCGGAAGTAGAATCAAAAATAAGATAGACGGAAAATCAATGCAAAGAAGAATTAGCAGATCTTTAGCAGATAGAACACGCACGACAAATTACTAACTGGTAATTATTTTCAAATCCAGCGAAGATGATTAAAGTGACTTGTGGTTTCAAACACAGGAGAAATGAAGGTAAATAAATACCGGTTATTTTCTCTTGGTTCTGTTCCGTTTTAATCAGCAAAGTTGCTGCCGTGTTAAAAGGCACTGTTCGGAAAGAATCTGTTCAGGTACATACATGTACATTTACAGTACAAAATCGTTCTGTACATGCAGTAAATATCTCATTTTTCAACATAGATATCTGCAGCTTATAGCCCGGTGCGGCTTGTATATCTTTTTTTAAATTTTTTTTAAAAAATAGAGCGGATGCGGCTTATATACAGGTGCGCTCTATAGTCCAGAAAATACGGTATTATTTATTTACCTACCGTACCTACTATTTAATTATAACTGAAAGTGATTTTTCTGTCTGATCAGTGCATCAGACTGCCAGTTGACAACAGTGTAAAGAATTTGTGAACGGTATTGGTACTAGAAAAGTGTGTTGGGAATAATTTTTTTGTTTTTACATACAAGTTGAAAAAAGCCTACATAGTGACCGGTCCAGGTTATTTAGGTGACATGGGGGTGGTTAACACGTATCTTTTGGTAACAGGTGGACAAAACTCAGATTTTTGAAGCTTTGTGAAGCATTCGTGTGTCGAGCTAAATCCACCCACCCTCTCCAGCACAGTGTAGGTAGCTTGGGTAAGAGGGACTCTTCTGCCAACTGAGCCTGCACAGTCACATCGCTAGTAGCTATGCCTAGCAAATACAGTGAGGGATAACGCCATAAATGGAAATCCCATTGTCCCATTCGAATGACTGATTTGTTTAAAATATGTCGAATACTAATTTTGGATACGTTTCATGTCTTTTTGAGTCTTGACCATGAAACAGTTGGGAAGGATTGCAAACAGGACTCTTTTGCCAAAACTTGTGAAACTCTTGGGCTTTGGGATAAATGTGTGGGTGCACCACGATGTCTACAAAAGAACTAAAAGCAGGATATGATTATTTCTTAAGCAGCACGTTTCCAGCAGTCGCTGTGGGAAGTCAAGCAGTCAGTGGAATGAAACAAACAAACAAAAAAAAAAGGGGTCGTCAGTAGGGTATGCATGCAGTAGATGAAGCGAGACCGTACAGGTCATTGCGAACAATCTTGTTCAGGACTTCTGCTCGATGACTTCAGTAACTCGATGGCATTCTGTCTCCCTCTCTGAACACAGAGGATCCTTATCCAGGCAGCTCCATAGATCTGAAGTGTAAGGAGAAAGTGACAGACAGCGACAGTGAAAATGGATCTGGGGATGAAGGTGAACGTAAGGTAGTATTCGGATTCTCACTTGTTGCCCCACACCAGCACATACAGTGTCTCAAGTGATGTTTAGTTTATCGAGAATAAACAGCTTGAAATTTTCGTTAAGTGGTTGTTTTTTTTTGGGTGTGTGTGTGTGTGTGTGTGTGGAAATGATTTAATATAATAATTAGTGCTGTCAAAAATGTCGCGTTATTAACGCGTTAACTTGACTCAATTTTAACGGCGATAATTTTTTTTATCGCGAGATTAACGCTCTGTGACATGATGTAGGTTTTTCATAAGCTTTTGAAACTGCCAGGAACTTGGAACAGAGACTTTGCTTAGAAAACCGATAGCAGCTAGACTGTAATGCCACGCCCCGCACAGCCAGAGTCCTCTGCCCTCCCCCCAAGAACCAGCGTGGGCAGGGCGTGCTAGTAGAGATGGGATTTATGGCTCTTTGATGGGATCCGCATCTTTGTGATCCGTTCTTTGAAAAGAGCCGTTCAAAAGACTGGCTCATTTGGCTCTTTTTAAATATTTATTCAGTTTTAAGACGACAGCGTCTAAAGAAGCCAGATCCCTCTGAACTGTAAACTCAATGCTATCCCAGAAATCCTTCCTGTAATATGCAAATTTGGCCGCCTCTGATTGGACAGCGCGACGCATTAACAGGCAGAAAGTGTAAAAGTACAAAATGTGTGTTAAGTGAGCTGAAACAGTAAAGATCAGATTCAGTGCAATATTTATCAACGAACAACTTAAACTTAATATAATAGTGTACTTTATATTATAATCAAGCATGTCAAGCCTACTGTCACTGTGTAACCTGTCTTTCTGATTAGAGCTGTAGACTAACTCAAACAGTAGATCATTTCAGTCATGGTTCTCTTGCTAGCCCCACGCCGGTGCTCGGCTTAGGTTTCACGTTGCAGTGGCTGTGTCAAGACGTGTTATGCTTTGCAATAAAAAAAAAAACATTGGTACAAACCAAGCCCATTCACTTTTTTATGCTGATAAGAGAATTACAATGTTTTTTTTTTTAATGTGACAAAAATGTGCGATTAATCGCGATTAAATATTTTAATCGCTTGACAGCACTAATAATAATGTCTCTTATTTTGTTCCCTCAATTATTTCTTCTTGTCCTCTTCGCTCCTCAGAGAGTCTTTGCCCCCGTGATCTGCTCGTCAGCGCCAGGGCCCGGTCACGGCCGGAGCGTATCTCTCTCCTCCTACCCTTCCTCCAGACCCTCCTCAGAGACTTCCCTTAAGAGGAAGCGTGTGATAGAGGGAGGAGAGGGAGAGCGTCGGGATGCTGAAGGTTGTGTGTCTCACTGTCTTCCCCAGTCTTCCTCTGGCCAGTCCATTTCAGTCAGCACGTCTTCAACATTGGGAGCAGCGAGAGTAGCATCCACTATCGTCACTAACGTGGTACGTCCTGTCGTCAGTACGCCAGTGCCAATCGCCAGCAAATCAGCCCAAGACAGAAAAGCCGCCGCTCCTCAGGCGCAGCTTCTTATTGGCTCCGGAATGGCAGGAAGTGGGGCGACTTTGGCATCATCAGGAGGGAGCGGGTACTATTCCTCATCTTCGCCCAGTCCTGGAACTGCACCAGGGGGTCAAGGGGGATTAAATCTAGTCTTGGGAGGCACATTCCAGGCACCATCTGCAGTGCAGCTTATTACGTCCCCTGCTTCTCAAAATCCAGCATCCCCTGCAACAGTCACTCCCACGCAGAGTAATGGTCCTGCACCTCTGCCTGTGCTGCAGCCTCACATCCTGCCTACAGCCTCGCCTGCACCCTCTGCAGGCCAAAAAGCAGTCACGCAAGTACAGTACATCCTGCCCACTCTCTCTGCCAACAACCCCAAGAGCCCCTCCCCTCAGCAGCCCAGCCAACCAACCAGTATCTTCACCCTGCCGACAGCGCCGCCTACACTTGCTTCAGTGGCAAATGGGAAGCAGTCAGGATATACCTCTGGTCCTGCAGTAGGTGTGGTCAGTCCAGGAGCTAGAGGTGAGGAGAAATTTCGTTCCTGTTGAGGGAAAAACCGATATCTTATTATGAAGAGGTCGTTAAAATCTCAAACTCCTGTGAAATTATTGTAAAATATTGAGGTATTGCTGTTTATTTCTTGTTTAGAAATGTTGAATGATCTTTTAAAGAAGCCATAGCTAAAAGATGAGTTGTTGAAATATCCTAGTAATAAATGAATTCCCTTCTTCTCCATTGCTTTTACAGTTCTACCTTGCGCTAGATAGGTGAGGTGCTCGAGCGATAGCACCCCTGTTATTTATATCACACTGCCTTTTTTTTTTTATCCACAGTGCAAACACAGTCCCCAGTCTTACAGGGCAAGATGCTCGTTCCCATGGCAACTGTGCGGACCACTCCTGCCCCTTCTCAGCAGATTCCCCTGATGGCTCCTCCTCTTCCTGTGCAGAATGGAGCTCAGTCAGGAAACAAGGTGGCCGAACGTTCTCATACGTACAGAACTAACGATTTGTTCCTGTGCGGTAGACGGACGGGCTTTTCTTTGTAGCAGTGCGTTAATTATGATAAACTGGATGCAATACTACCTCTCCTCCTCTTCTAGATCATCCAGATTGCCCCCATGCCTGTCATGCAGTCCCCGCTTCCTTCAGCAGGGAGTCCGTTCCCTGTAACCATGGCAGCAGCCACAGTGGTTGCCCCCCCAGGCTCTACCCCCTCACAAGCTGTGCTGCTGCCTCCCCCACCCACGAGGTATGATACACACACTCACACCCCCGACTACAAACGCACGATTCCTCCAACACTCCACTCCCACTCTTACACAATGCTGCAGTACTAGAGTTTACTGCAGTCTCTTCTACTCTTAACCGTTCCTCTCTGCCTCTCTCAGAATCACTTATGTCCAGTCCACTCCAGGAGGCCCATCCCCTATCCCGCTTGTATCCACGGCAACAGGCTCCGCCTCCCAAGCGGCCCCCGCAACACCTGGATCAGCATACGTGCCGTCTCCTTTGGCCACCTTTGCAGCGATTCCTCACGCGGGACATACCTTAGTGCAGCCGCTTATTGCTGGTTAGTGTGCGTGCGAAATGTATCAGCTGCGTGACATTTTACCTCTTACCCCAAACATCATCGGTCAGCCAGAAGGAGTTTGGCGTCCTTCGGACTGAACGAACATCCTTTCGCTGACCGATTGTTTGGGGTAGAGCTGTGTAAATTAAATTTTGGCCAGAGTATTCTTTTAACCGAGTGCTGCACGGTTGCAGAATCGCTTCACAGACATGACTTTGTGTTTAGAAATGGCTTCTTCTCGTGAATGAAATTGTTTCCTTGTTGTAGCAGGTCAGCCTCCTTTGTTAGCACCGCCCCAGTCTCCTAACCCAGCCATCACAGCCATCTACCCCTCTTCCACGGTCACCTTGGCGACAGGGGTGGTGTCCGCAGCAACAGTGCCACCTGGTGTGGTCTATACAGTCTCAAGCCCCTCCATCCTTCCCAAACACACATCCACAACCTCTGTGACACCTACGACCCTGCCGGGCCCTGACAGGTCAGGTCACGGTCCTGCACACGTCGAGCTGGACAGACAGATGGACAAACTGCCTCTCTCTCACACTGACAGGCTGACTAAAGTTGGCAGCAGCTCAACGGCTCCACCGCCTGGTGCGACATTGCCTCTACAGCCTGCCAGTCCAGCTCAGCCAACACTTGCTGGTTAGAAACTCGTATTTGTCCGTATCAGAGAAATATAATTAGTGTTTTTCCACGTTTCCTAAGAACTACCTCAGTTCATGCTCTTGTATCCTTTTCCAGCTGCCATTTCTAAACTTCCCCCGGTCCCTGGCAGGCCTCCACAGAAGGTCAAGGCAACAGTGGCCAACATCCCTGTCGGCTGCTATGATGGGGGAGGGAGAGGGAAGGAGCGAGACAAAGAGAAGGAGAAAGAGAGGGAGCGCGAGAAGGAGAAAGAGAGCAGCAGCTGTTTCTCTTTTGAGGTGGATAAATCAGGAGAAACGACTCCGGCTGCTCCCACCTCACTAGATGATGGCTCTTCGGAAGCTGAAGCTCATAACGTTAGTGAAGCAGGTTCCACACGCAGCAAAGAGGCCAATGCTAAAGAGGTAACCATCGCCAATTCCTCTTCTGCAGAATTTCACTGAACAATTATTAAATACACTGACGATGATAGAAATAATTGTATTTTTATTTTTAAAAAATCACTAATTTCAGTCTTCAAATGTATTGCGTACAGACTTGTCACTTCTCTACGCCGAGTCATATAAAATACTTTTTTGTTATAGATTAAATGAATCACAATTCCACCTTACCTTTGAATAAGGGGTGTTCACACGGCAACTTTTACTCCGGTGTAGCAGCGGGGCTGCCCCGGTAGAGCGTTCACACGGTACAAAGTTATACCGGTGTAGCCCCTGAAAGCTGCTTAAACCGGTGCAAATCTAACCCTGCTCGGGAGGTGGTTTAAGAAATTTACTCCGGAGTAAATGCTAGTTTGCGGGGCAGCACCGATTATAAAATGGGCCGTCTGAACGCTACAGGGGTAGACTCGCTACGCATGAGGAGAGTTGATTACATACGAGCATTGCATAATTTGCGTCCTGGTATTTTGCGCTTCCAAAATGGCGAATATCAACAACAACAGAACTGCGTGTCTTCCAGTGTTGCCAGATTGGGCGGTTTTAAGTGCATTTTGGCGGATTTGAACATATTTCGGGCTGGAAAACGTCAGCAGTATCTGGCAACACTGGTGTCTTCATCCACGTTGTTTTCCCGGCGCTTGGTGATGCCATGACAACCGGGAAAAGGAAGTACATTTTCACGCATGCGCATATTTCATTTCCGCATCATTACTATCGTATAGCACGGTCGCAAAAACTGCCGTGTGAACGCAAGTGGGGCTGCACCGGTGCTAACACGCTTCTCTCTAGTAAGCAGGTTTGTGACGTGTGAACGCTCCACAAAATTTACACCGGTGTAAGATATATCGCAACAAAATACATCGGCGCAGCATCGATGCAAATATGTGCCGTATGAACAGCCCTATAGTTTCAGACCGAACATCAGAGCATCTTTAGTGCTTTTAGGAACAGCATTTTCTTTCATAACTTGTAATTTTTCCTCACTTACGGTGACAGTCAGCCATTTTGTCGAGTCGCTTGAGGTGATTTATCAAGAAATAGTCCGAACGTCTTCTCAACCAATCAGCGTGCGTAATTTTCTATAATCACCTGCGTATTTGTACTAAATAAGATTAAGTCTCCATCCTTAAAAAAAAAAGTGTTAAGTGCATTACAGAGACAGTATTCTGGCATTTAAGTACCACAAGACTGAAACGGAGACAAACTTGCTGAAAGGTTGATTATCAGACTGATGCGTGTGTATAAAGTCTGTACAGAATCCGTTTAGATTTGCAGTGTATGTCAAGGTTACTGAAGCAGATAATGTTGGCTGTTTTGTTTTTTATACAGATTTGTGATAACCTCTGTCAGATAATATTAATTTCATAAAACTAATACTTTTTTTTCTGCACCCCAGAGACCACAATTTTTTTTTTAAGAATTTTTATCATCTGCATATTTGAAGCATCTCATTTAGTTCTCTCATCTCATTATCTGTAACCGCTTTATCCTGTTCTACAGGGTCGCAGGCAAGCTGGAGCCTATCCCAGCTGACTACGGGCGAAAGGCGGGGTACACCCTGGACAAGTCGCCAGGTCATCACAGGGCTGACACATAGACACAGACAACCATTCACACTCACATTCACACCTACGGTCAATTTAGAGTCACCAGTTAACCTAACCTGCATGTCTTTGGACTGTGGGGGAAACCGGAGCACCCGGAGGAAACCCACGCGGACACGGGGAGAACATGCAAACTCCGCACAGAAAGGCCCTCGCCGGCCCCGGGGCTCGAACCCGGACCTTCTTGCTGTGAGGCAACAGCGCTAACCACTACACCACCGTGCCGCCCATCTCATTTAGTTATTTAAGTTTATTTGTTTTAATTAGAAAGTAACTATAATACCTTTTTTAGAAATGCTCTTGCCATGAAAAAGCCTTAAGTGCTGACGTAATTGAAAAAAAAAAAGTCACTCGCTCACTCTTACACTCCAGAGACGAGCAAACAATCATTTTTGCTGGGTTTTATTTCCTGTTCCTGTCTGCTGTGGATCATAAACACATTCCCATAATGCAGTATTCAGACACAGAGAAATGGCGAGATAAATGTTTTTTTCTTTTTTCAAAGGACTAAGACAAGACTTAACGACGAGTAGCTTTATCTTGTCGGATCTCGACACATTATTCCGCTGTATTATCTGTGTAATTAGCCAGACCTGTGAACTAGACAAGCGTGAATGATCTCGAGTTTGAAATGTGCCTTCATTGTGGTGTGAGTAATTAAACAGAAGTGCAGTCTCACACTCGTCAGGATAATATGGGTCAGGATGATTTTATTTTTGAATTATTAAATCAAATTCATCTCGTCGTTGCAAAGGATGAAAATTTGCTTTGTATTAGTGAATTGTTAATGAATGCTTCTCAGACTCTGTATCCGTGATGAGTGGCTTTTGAAACCTGTGGGTCGGCGTGTAAAAACATAATGAAGATTCAGAGATTTTGGTGCTTATCTACCACCCACGATGCATGCAGGTCTGCCCTACTTCCACTTGTGCTATGCAGAGAGAAGAAGATCCGAGATTGCAATGTGGCATGCATGTTAATTAAGTGCCCGGGCTGTCTTTAAGACCAAGTGGAAATCTGTGCGAAAGCAGTTTATTCAGTGGAAAATGGTGTAAGGTCATGAAACCTTTTAATACGTCACATCATCCTTCCCACGCAAGTGTCAAAGATAAAGAAAGTGCCACGGTTCCTGTATTAGCCTAACACACAAGTGTTGGGTTATTTTTCCGAGCAGTTAATGTTAGTTTAAATGAAGCGAGGTGACAACCGGGGCACAAGTTCCTCATGAATGATTTTTCCGCACTCTATGTACCGTACAAAGCAAGAATTAGCATAAACTCTCACTGTCTTCCTGCAGCTCAATTTGATTTCTTTGTGCTTTTTCTCGCAGGTTGAATGGAAGGACTCGACTTCCTCTTCTCCATTACCTCTATCAGCGTCAGAGCCAGCCCCGCCCCTTCTGCAGTCAGACAAAGATACTCTACTTCCTAAAAAGCTTAAGTCCCGCCCCCCACCGCTAAAGCGCCCATTCGACTCGGTTGACAAGTGGGTTCCTTTTTTTGACTAAATATCATGCTGTTATAACAGAAAATAATACACACACATTCCAAGTTGTATTCCTCACACCTACAGTGGTGCTTGAAAGTTTGTGAACCCTTTAGAATTTTCTATATTTCTGCATAAATATGACCTAAAATACTATCAGGTTTTCACACAAGTCCTAAAAGTAGATAAAGAGAACCCAGTTAAACAAATGAGACAAGAATATTATACTTGGTCATTTATTTATGGAGGAAAATGATCCAATATTACATATCTGTGAGTGGCAAAAGTATGTGAACCTCTAGGATTAGCAGTTACAGTGGATACGGAAAGTATTCAGACCCCTTGAAATTTTTCACTCTTTGTTTCATTGCAGCCATTTGCTAAAATCAAAAAAGTTCATTTTATTTCTCATTAATGTACACTCAGCACCCCATCTTGACAGAAAAAAACCAGAAATGTAGAAATTTTTGCAAATTTATTAAAAAAGAAAAACTGAAATATCACATGGTCATAAGTATTCAGACCCTTTGCTGTGACACTCGTATTTAACTCACATGCTGCCCATTTCTTCTGATCCTCCTTGAGATGGTTCTACTCCTTCATTGGAGTCCAGCTGTGTTTAATTAAACTGACTGGACTTGATTAGGAAAGACAGACACCTGTCTATATAAGACCTTACAGCTCACAGTGCATGTCAGAGTAAATGAGAATCATGAGGTCGAAGGAACTGCCCAAGGAGCTCAGAGATAGAATTGTGGCAAGGCACAGATCTGGCCAAGGTTACAAAAGAATTTCTGCAGTACTTAAGGTTCCTAAGTGCACAGTGGCCTCCATAATCCTTAAATGGAAGAAGTTTGGGACGACCAGAACTCTTCCTAGACCTGGCCGTCCAGCCAAACTGAGCAATCGTGGGAGAAGAGCCTTGGTGAGAGAGGTAAAGAAGAACCCAAAGATCACTGTGGCTGAGCTCCAGAGATGCAGTAGGGAGATGAGAGAAAGTTCCACAAAGTCAACTATCACTGCAGCCCTCCACCAGTCGGGGCTTTATGGCAGAGTGGCCCGACGGAAGCCTCTCCTCAGTGCAAGACATATGAAAGCCTGCATAGAGTTTGCCAAAAAACACATGAAGGACTCCCAGACTATGAGAAATAAGATTCTCTGGTCTGATGAGAGGAAGATTGAACTTTTTGGCGTTAATTCTGAGCAGTATGTGTGGAGAAAACCAGGCACTGCTCATCACCTGCCCAATACAATCCCAACAGTGAAGCATGGTGGTGGCAGCATCATGCTATGGGGGTGTTTTTCAGCTGCAGGGACAGGATGACTGGTTGCAATTGAAGGAAAGATGAATGCGGCCAAGTACAGAGATATCCTGGAAGAAAACCACTTCCAGAGTGCTCAGGACCTCAGACTGCGCCGAAGGTTCACCTTACAACAAGACAATGACCCTAAGCACACAGCTAAAATAACAAAGGAGTGGCTTCGGAACAACTCTGTGACCATTCTTGACTGGCCCAGCCAGAGCCCTGACCTAAACCCAATTGAGCATCTCTGGAGAGACCTGAAAATGGCTGTCCACCAACGTTCACCATCCAACCTGACAGAACTGGAGAGGATCTGCAAGGAAGAATGGCAGAGGATCCCCAAATCCAGGTGTGAAAAACTTGTTGCATCATTCCCAAGAAGACTCATGGCTGTACTAGCTCAAAAGGGTGCTTCTACTCAATACTGAGCAAAGGGTCTGAATACTTAGGACTTACGACCATGTGATATTTCAGTTTTTCTTTTTTAATAAATTTGCAAAAATTTCTACATTTCTGTTTTTTTCTGTCAAGATGGGGTGCTGAGTGTACATTAATGAGAAATAAAATGAACTTTTTTGATTTTAGCAAATGGCTGCAATGAAACAGAGTGAAAATTTTCAAGGGGTCTGAATACTTTCCGTACCCACTGTAATTTGAAGGTGAAATTAGAGTCAGGTGTTTTCAATCAATGGGATGACAATCAGGTGTGAGTGGGCACCCTGTTTTATTTAAAGAACAGGGATCTATCAAAGTCTGATCTTCACAACACGTTTGTGGAAGTGTATCATGGCACGAACAAAGGAGATTTCTGAGGACCTCAGAAAAAGCGTTGTTGATGCTCATCAGGCTGGAAAAGGTTACAAAACAATCTCTAAAGAGTTTGGACTCCACCAATCCACAGTCAGACAGATTGGGTACAAATGGAGGAAATTCAAGACCATTGTTACCCTCCCCAGGAGTGGTCCACCAACAAAGATCACTCCAAGAGCAAGGCGTGTAATAGTCGGCGAGGTCACAAAGGACCCCAGGGTAACTTCTAAGCAACTGAAGGCCTCTCTAACATTAGCCAATGTGAATGTTCATGAGTCCACCATCAGGAGAACACTGAACAACAATGGTGTGCATGGCAGGGTTGCAAGGAGAAAGCCACTGCTCTCCAAAAAGAACATTGCTGCTCATCTACAGTTTGCTAAAGAGCACGTGGACAAGCCAGAAGGCTATTGGAAAAATGTTTTGTGGACGGATGAGACCAAAATAGAACTTTTTGGTTTAAATGAGAAGCGTTATGTTTGGAGAAAGGAAAACACTGCATTCCAGCATCAGAACCTTATCCCATCTGTGAAACATGGTGGAGGTAGTATCACGGTTTGGGCCTGTTTTGCTGCATCTGGGGCAGGACGGCTTGCCATCATTGATGGAATAATGAATTCTGAATTATACCAGCGAATTCTAAAGGAAAATGTCAGGACATCTGTCCATGAACTGAATGTCAAGAGAAGGTGGGTCATGCAGCAAGACAACGACCCTAAGCACACAAGTCGTTCTACCAAAGAATGGTTAAAGAAGAATAAAGTTAATGTTTTGGAATGGCCAAGTCAAAGTCCTGACCTTAATCCAATGGAAATGTTGTGGAAGGACCTGAAGCGAGCAGTTCATGTGAGGAAACCCACCAACATCCCAGAGTTGAAGCTGTTCTGTACGGAGGAACGGGCTAAAATTCCTCCAAGCCGGTGTGCAGGACTGATCAACAGTTACCGCAAACGTTTAGTTGCAGTTATTGCTGCACAAGGGGGTCACACCAGATACTGAAAGCAAAGGTTCACATACTTTTGCCACTCACAGATGTGTAATATTGGATCATTTTCCTCAATAAATAAATGACCAAGTATAATATTTTTGTCTCATTTGTTTAACTGGGTTCTCTTTATCTACTTTTAGGACTTGTGTGAAAATCTGATGATGTTTTAGGTCACATCTAAAGGGTTCACAAACTTTCAAGCGCCACTGTATAAATTCAGCCAGGGTCGGCACAATCTGTCATTTTTACCATCACCCCACTGGAATGAATGTTCTCTCTCTTTTTTTTTTCTCTCTATTTATTTATTTAGTTCTGTGTGTGTGCGCAGAGTCCTATCAGAGGTGTACTTTGAAGAACGATTTGCCGAGCTGCCAGAGTTTCGTCCAGAAGAGGTGCTTCCCTCGCCGACCCTGCAGAGCCTGGCCACCTCTCCACGTGCCATTCTGGGCAGCTACCGCAGGAAGAGGAAGAACTCGAACGGTGAGAGACGCAAAAACAAAGAGTTCAGTGTTAAGTAATGTGCCTGCGTAATGCTAAGATGACGACGATGATTCTTGTGTGCAGATTTGGACTCCTCCACAGACGACCCCATCTCCCCGAAGAGAAAGAGCCGGCGCAGGTCTAGCTGCAGCTCTGAACCTAACACGCCCAAAAGTGCTGCCAAGTGTGAGGGTGATATATTTACTTTTGACAGGCCAGGTAAGACAACTCGAGCTTCACACTGACTTTCAGCTCGAAACACAAATGCTCGTATATTTCGACATCCTGATGTCTTATTGTGTCTTCCTGTGTGACAGGTACGGATGGGGAGGACATACTGGGGGAGCTGGAGTTTGATAAGGTGCCGTACTCCTCTCTGAGAAGAACTCTGGATCAAAGGCGAGCTCTCGTCATGCAGCTATTCCAGGAGCATGGTTTCTTCCCTTCAGGTAGAGATGCTTTAAAATATTGCGAAGCTACAAAAAAAAAAGTGCCTCAGTCCTGATTCCACTTTTTATTACTTTGACTTGAAACGAGCCTTCAGCAAATTGATGAGAGCTACATTAACTGATGGTTTACTCATAAAATATTGATACCAGAGTGCTGTTGAATTTTCTGCGGTGTTTGCTTAGATGGTGTTGATTTTGATTTATTATAAAAGCGGGTAGTTCAGGCTGCAGGTCAAATCGCACGTTTTATTAATGTATAATTGTTGCTGGTGAAGTTTTCTGTGAGGAGATCTTTATTTCGCCTGCTTTGAAGAAGTCTTCTGTGTCAGAGGTTAAGATATAGCTGTTATAATTTAAAGGTTCTGACTGCAAAGTTGAATTCTGGTCGGAGGTGTTCTCTCTCGATTGCTGTTGGAGTTTCGAGATGTTGCGCTGCCGCACGCACCGTGTATCCAGGGCGTCACTGGTTTGCCGAGATGAAAAGCGTCCCGTGTTTTACGATTCCGGAGATTACCGAAGCAAGTGAGCAGCGATATCACGTGACCACCGCGGGGCGTGTTGAGGGGCTTAGCCAGGATCAGGAAGGGTTAGGGTTAGCTTAGCTTAAGAGTATAATATAGTGCAAATAAAATTTTCATTTTAATTCGTTTGCAAAAAAAAAAAGCAATAATGAAAGCTTGATTTCAGAATCATTTTCCTGTAGTTGCGAAGACTAACCCTGGGTTTTATGTTCTGCAATGAGTTTATATGTGCAATCACTCAGTTAAAAAAAAAAAGTATATCATTTAATAAACATATTAATATATGCTATAAGTAAATAACTTATTGTATTCATATAGTAATATAACATAATGCTGCACTTCTAGTGAGTCCTATGCCCCACTGCTACCACCGTCAGCATGTGGAAATCTCAATTTCAGGATTTTTGGTGATTCTTTTATATATATGTCTGTCTCAGAAACTGCTCTCTCATTGGGACATTATGGTCAAAAATTTTTCTAATTTTACTATTTTTGTTTGCATTTACCCAACACTCTGTTTCTTTTGTCATGTTTAATAAGAATAAAGATAGTATCTTGCTTTATCTGGCCTCCACTGTGAAAAACTTTTTTGATTACAATTCAAATGCTTTTGTAAAATTGATTTGCATATAAAATAACTCCATCATGAAGAATTAAAGCCCCTCCTTCACAGAGGAGTGAAAATATTGAATAAATTTCCTCTTTTTGATTGCTTGGGTTAAAAATGCCAAGTTATGATGACTGAATTGATTATTCACTTAAATATGAATAATATGATACATTTTGGGTATTTGATACGGCGAAATAGGACACAATGGAAAAATCAAGAACACACCGGAAAGATGAGAATAACGGCGCTGGTAAAAGAACAGCGACTGTACCGGCTGAAGGTCGCGCGGGTCTCTGCTGCGGCGCGCGAGCAACGGGACATCACTACCGCACCGGATGTAGCGTGAGGCGGGGGCGGGGCAAAATGACTGGCCGTAGATTCTATCAAAAGTTCGATCTAAATTGACCATGGTTGCAAAACATTGGCCAAAAATACGCAAACACTACGAAATATGAAAGTAAGATGAAAAAGAAACATTCTATTGCCTTATACTGCAAGACTAAAACAAAATAAAACTGTCAACTCACCTTTTCAGTGATAACGTCCGAACAGATCACCTGCGTAACAGAAAGACCGCAAATGGAAGCACGATCAACTTCTAACTGTTGGAGTGGAAAATTCCATTCTACACATGCAAATTGTTAATGTGTGTCCTTCCCCGCACACAAATAACACGCTACGGTAAAAAATAGACCACAACTCATTTTATAGCTCAGAAATTCATACAAGACCAGCTACCATCGTAACATTCTGTAAGAAACATATTCTATACCGAACTTTCAGCTTTCGTTTTAAACAACAAAATCACAGATTTATAACTAAATGTGGGTGGCACAGTGGTGTAGTGGTTAGCGCTGTCGCCTCACAGCAAGAAGGTCCTGGGTTCGAGCCCCGGGGCCGGCGAGGGCCTTTCTGTGTGGAGTTTGCATGTTCTCCCCGTGTCCGCGTGGGTTTCCTCCGGGTGCTCCGGTTTCCCCCACAGTCCAAAGACATGCAGGTTAGGTTAACTGGTGACTCTAAATTGAGCGTAGGTGTGAATGTGAGTGTGAATGGTTGTCTGTGTCTATGTGTCAGCCCTGTGATGACCTGGCGACTTGTCCAGGGTGTACCCCGCCTTTCACCCATAGTCAGCTGGGATAGGCTCCAGCTTGCCTGCGACCCTGTAGAACAGGATAAAGCGGCTAGAGATAATGAGATGAGATGAGATAACTAAATGTTTATACGGCGTAGTGATTTTAAGTTCCTACTTTTGGTGAGGTCGTGACCTTGACCCTGAGGCTTTCCGTTTAGATCAAAACACACGATCGTATTGGTTTTGGGTCTGCGGAAAACGGAGTTACGACGGTGATCAAATATTTTGCATGATGTTTTATTACGGTTATGATTATTCTGTGAGCGCACCAATCCTTAGGTGTATAAAGTTACAACTTAAAATACAATCAGTGATAACTGTAGACTTTTCAGTGGACTACAACCTTTTTAAGGGAATGCGATGTAGTCGACCATTTATCATGTCCCAGATCAAGCCGCCATTTTTCCACAAATTTGCAGAATTTTTGCCAAATTCTGAATAGAGTATTCACATCAAAGATTTAGTTTTATCTGTATTATTTCTTTCATCATTTTATTTCAAATTAAAACCAACATCACCATTCAAAACCATATAGTTTATTGACTGTGTGTATATTCAGTGGGGGACCCCCACAGTACCCAGTTTCTGAGACAGACCCATATTATATATGATATGATTTTATTACTGTGTGTCTTTCTGTCAGACTTTTGTGTAATATTGTACTCGTAGTAAGTCTTGTATCCCACCAGGGTGAATCTAGTTAACAAAAACGCAATAAAAACTAAACTAGTCAACTAGAAATTTTGCAAATTTCATCTTTTTTGGTGCAGTCTGGTGACTTCTGGAGCTGCAATTGAGCCTTAAAAAGAAATGAAAGAAAGCGTTAATTTTAAGTGTGAATTATATTTTATTCGGCGTTCAACACATTTTATTTACTAATGTAATAAAATGTTATAACAAAGTTTAAATTTAGTTTCTTATTCATTAACCAGAACTTTACAAATCACTGTAATTATCAATAAAATCTTCTACAAATTCCTGCAATAAAAGCAGAAACCTTAAATTATAATTTCTAGTGCACTTAAGACAAAAAAACAAAATACAGATTGCTGCAATCAAGTCGTATTACACAGAATCCATCTTTACTGTAAACAATAACGATAAACGGGATTCAGCCGACTCTGAAGATTAATATTACGAAATATATTTTACAAGATCTACATAATGCAAATGTTACATCACACAGTGTTAGGAATTGTTTTGATTCTGTTAAAAAGTGCAATAAAGAGGAGCTAAAAATAAATGAAATTAAGTTAGAAATGAAAGGAAATGTTCCTGTAGTTACGAGTGACTTGAAGTGTAAATGGTAAACAATACAAATCAATTCAATAATAACGGTGGTTTATGAAATACTGTTTAAGATAATGTAAATCTTGGCGAAAGAGAAACCAGTCAAAAGTGATGATCATGCCGTTACCATGGGAACAGTCTTTTATGAACGTGGAGGTGGGCTCTGAGCACACGGAGTCCGGTGTGACTGAGGAAGGGGACGAGTTTTATGTTTCTTCTAATTTAGGTCATTTAAAAACTAATATTATTTGGCAGTGGACACACAAAGTTTCTGTCAGTATGTTTATCAGGCTCGTATGATAAAAATCTCGCAAAGATATTTATCCAAATACCCGACCTACTCATTCTAAACCTGCCGAGCTTCGCTGGCGCAGCTCTCAAAACTCGTAGTATTTTGCTTCCATTCAAGCCTCGTTTCAAAGTCTGACCAATAAGAACGCTACGGGTACGTTTTTGGCGGTAAATTTGATTTTCTCGATTTAACTTCAATATATGGAAAGCACGCGCGCCGGGCTCGCCCCGGGAAACCGCTGACCGGCGACGACAATGTCCGCAGAAATACACAAAATTACTTCACAAAACAACCAAGTTTCACACAATTTTGGTCAGCACGGGTTCGTGTAAAATGTATAGGCCGTGTTTGGGGATTTATGGCCGTGCTTTTTGAGAATTGGCCGTTTAAAACAGCTGCACGGCTCGCTAGCTAAGCCTATGGGCGTGTTTGATCTACTTTTAACCAAAACAAGGCAGCATGGGCAAACATGGCAGACTCCGCTCTCCTGCCAGCAAAAAGGAAAATATGAAAGCGTATCCGCTCGATAGTGCGCCAGAAGAGTGATAGAAACCAAAAGGCTGTCTGCGAGAATTTTCATGAAGGGACCAATCGACCGCTGGAAGTCGATACGCGAAATCTGATGAATTTGCAGCGCTCATCTTGGCTTCGTGAGTCGGAGTATGGATTTATACACCTGATGTTTTCCAGAGAAAGAAACGATAAAACAAAAGCAGTAACTGAGAAGATATATTTGTCGTTTGTTTTTTCACGGATTTGTTCGCAAATGTCAACCACAAATTACATCTCTGCGGCTCAAAACTCTCCGAGTTACGATGTTTTCTAGTGTGACGCAGTTCTAGAGTTATGCTAATTAGTTAAAGCTCCTCGTGTTCTGCGGTTTCCATCGGGCCGTACGGTTGACCTCAAGATGGAGGAAAACGGTCCTGAAACGGAGAAAAGCGACCCTCAGGACATCAAAACGATCCCATCGTCTGCATGATCATGCCATGCACAATGAAAAAGTTTCAGATGACTTTGCAGTCGGCACCTTTTAAGCGATAACAGTAGCTTGGTTGTTTTCGTAGCAGAAACCTGTTGAACTAATCTTGAAGATTGCAATTCAGACGATCTCTCCTCAACCTTGTTTGAGAAGTCGGCAGCACTGTTAGCCAGTCAAAGGGGAGATAGGTGAGCTGTTTGGGTCCCCTCCTCCATCCCAAGTGCTTTTCTGATCGTCTTAAAGGAACAGTCCACCGTACTTCCATAATGAAATATGCTCTTACCTGAATTGAGACGAGCTGCTCCGTACCTCTCCGAGCTTTGCGCGACCTCCCAGTCAGTCAGGCGCAGTCAGACGCGCCGTCACTCCTGTTAGCAATGTAGCTAGGCTCAGTATGGCCAATGGTATTTTTTGGGGCTGTAGTTAGATGCAACCAAACTCTTCCGCGTTTTTCCTGTTTACAGAGGTTTATATGACCAGTGACATGAAACAAAGTTCAGTTAAAAAAATTGAAACGTGGCGATTTTCTATGCTATGGAAAGTGCGCACTATAATGACAGGCATACTAACACCTTCTGCGCGCTTCGGCAGCGCATTGATATCTGAGCTCCGTATCAATGCGCTGCCGAAGCGCGCAGAAGGTGTTAGTACGCCTGTCATTATAGTGCGCACTTTCCATAGCATAGAAAATCGCTACGTTTCAATTTGTGTAACTGAACTTGTTTCATATCACTGGTCATATAAACCTATGTAAACAGGAAAAACGCGGAAGAGTTTGGTCGCATCTAACTACAGCCCCAAAAAATACCATTGGCCATGCTGAGCCTAGCTACATTGCTAACAGGAGTGACAGCGCGTCTGACTGACTGGGAGGTCGCGCAGAGCTCGGAGAGGTACGGAGCAGCTCGTCTCAATTCAGATAAGAGCATATTTCATTATGGAAGTACAGTGGACTGTTCCTTTAAAGGAAGCGTTCTCATGCAGAAAATCCTTTGTCTAATCTGTCCATCCGTTTCATGTATTTCTGTCTGTAGCCCAGGCTACTGCTGCGTTCCAGGCACGATACGCTGATATCTTCCCCACCAAGGTGTGTTTGCAGTTGAAGATCCGCGAGGTCCGCCAAAAGATCATGCAAACAGCCGCGCCCGCCGAAAGCGCGGGGACTTCGGACCCCGCCTCTTTACCGGGCCCATCCGGTCCCGCAGCCAACGAGGGAGGAGGAGGAGGAGGCGGGTCCGAGTCTGCAGAAAAAGAGGCCGAGCGAGACGAGGAGCACGGCAACTCTGAGGAGCCCAGGAACGCAGGCGATTCGCTGGACTCCACCAGATGAGTTCACTGGACAAAGCGAGAGGAACGGCTGATGACCAGATCCCTCCTCCTGCACCTATAGAAGACACGTGTATTGCTCTTCTTCTTCTCAGTAGGGCGCGAGTGTGGAACGGATGTTCACAGGGGGAGGTCCGGACACATACAGGGGTTTTTTGTTTTTTTCCAACTGAAGTCTACAGTATTTCATGTTTTTAAAAAGACTTGATTACAAAAGACTTAAGCGTAGGTCACATTTACTTACACACACGCCACTTCTCGTTGTCTTAAATATCCACACTTGAACTTAAAGCATTATTTGACTGCGAAGGTTTCTTTTGGACTCTTGAGACTTGAAGATTACAGGATCGTCCTGTAAACCGTGAAGGCAACCCTGTTACTATACAAACGCAGGACTGCGGAGGGCATCCGATTCTTTTACAGACTAAACTGTCCTGTTTTTGTTTTTTAACACATGTGACACACATGGAAGTATCGTTTGGGCACAGATGGTTCGTCATAGGCTCATGGTTTACTGCCAGTCATTGCGAGGCCGGCCTCCACTGGCTACGTTTTAGAAATGATGAAGACTTTATGGACTCAATGGTATATTTTGATATTTACTTCCCCTTTCTTTCCCCCCCTTCCATTGTGTTTTCACTTTTTAAAGGCTTTTTATGAACGAGCAACGTCAGGGCACTGAATAGCCTCAGCAAGGGACTAGCTAAGCTTTCACAAGCTCCTCCTTCCTATGATTGGCTGGAGTAGATGCCAGTCACGGTGTAAGCTCCAGACTGGCCAGCCATGAAGGAAGACGTTATCAGAAGGGAAGTCAGTGGGCACATTATGGCCATTGATTGGACATGCTTTTTTTTTTTTTTTTTTTTTCCCCCCCCATATATAGATATATTGAGCAAAAATATATATTTAACGATTTCCTTCCATGCCATTTTTATTCAAGTTCATACGAGACGAGAAGGTCGAGCAGATGGTGAAATACATTGTTAGGAATTTACTGTAAGACGTAGTAACTTTTTTTTTTTTCCTTAAATTTAACTCCTAAATCTACAGGTCAATGTTATTGAATTTCTCATTACCGTTCTTCTTAATGCTGTCGTCGTGGATCTGATCCGTATAACCACCACACCGCACCTTCTTGTCTTGCTTTCGAGGACGGAAGTATAAAATAAGAGCAAAAAGAAACTCCACTCTCTCTTAGTTTGTGCTCCAGAATCGCACTTCATTCAACTTTTCCTTTCATCACGGAGACGTGACGGATATGTATTTTTTTCCTTCTTATGTTCTTGAAAGTAGAAGAATAAGTATTTTACATGTTCCTATGTCGTTCAGGAAATCTCAGTCTTTTCGCTCTACTTCAACTTTCTCCACTAACATTCCTCCCTGTTCCTTCATTCCTGGTTTTCCCTCCTTCCATCACTTTATTGGTCTTTGTACATCTCAGCCACTTTGGGTTGAGAGAGAGAAAGTTGGAAGAGGAGGAGGAGAAGGAAGCAGGGTGTCTGTGATGATTGTGCTGTGTGAGGCTTATTCGTGTTGTACATAGTTCTGGTGGAGTCTCCTGGCTCTGTACCGTAGTAAGGAGCATTATTAAATGTTAAACAATGCCATTACAGGAACTGAAATTGTAAAACATGAAATGGAAATGATTATGAATATTAACATTTTGCTAATTATGTGAAAAGATTTATACAAATAAGCTCTACATTTGTATCTATTTCTCTCAGTATATGAATAAATAGATGTTCAAATAAACAGCAACACCTCTGTTCTGCGTAAAACACTTATTGTGTAAGCTGTCCACACGGTAAGCAGCATTTTGTAGTGAATACACAACGATATCTAGGTAGATGTTCATCACTCACTCTTTACAACCGTGGTGAGCAAAAAAGCATCTCCAGTACGATACATTTGAACTAACGCAGATGGATTACAGCATCACATAGGCTTCCAATCAAGAGCAGGAATCGGAGGGCACGGGTTCACTACAGCTGGGCAGCTTTAGACTGGAAACGTTACCTGGAGTCATGAATTTCAATTGCGATGCAGATAGTAAGGTCAGAATTGCCCCTTTTCCACCAAAGCAGTTCCAGGGCTGGTTCGGTGCCAGTGCTTAGTTTGGAACCGGGTTTTCTGTTTCCACTGACAAAGAACTGGCTCTGGGGCCAGAAAAACCGGTTCCAGGCTAGCACCAACTCTCTGCTGGGCCAGAGGAAAGAACCGCTTACGTCAGCGCAGGGGCGGAGTTGTTAAGACCAACAACAATCACAAGACCGCGAAAGGTCGCCATTTTTAAGCAACGAGAAGCAGCAGCTGTACAAACGCGAAGTCAGCCATTATTATTGTTGTTGCTTCGATGTTCGCGCCAAGGTTTATGCAAACGCAGTGACGTAACTGACGTGGCTCCCCTTAGCACCAAGAGCTATGGAAAAGCAAACTGGTTCTCAGCTGGCTCGCAAGTTGAACGAGTTGTGAACCAGCACTGGCCCCGAACCAGCCCTGGAGCTGATTTGGTGGAAAAGGGGTAAATTTGACTAGAACAGCATGAATCCATGGACCCAACATGCTTTGTGTCAACAGTTCAGGCCTGAGTTTCCCAAAAGCATCGCAGCACAAACATCATTGTTAAATGGTAGTACAATAAACACCCTCTCCTAGTTAAGATGCTCTTAAAGGAACAGTCCACCGTACTTCCATAATGAAATATGCTCTTATCTGAATTGAGACGAGCTGCTCCGTACCTCTCCGAGCTTTGCGCGACCTCCCAGTCAGTCAGACGCAGTCAGACGCGCTGTCACTCCTGTTAGCAATGTAGCTAGGCTCAGTATGGCCAATGGTATTTTTTGGGGCTGTAGTTAGATGCGACCAAACTCTTCCGCGTTTTTCCTGTTAACATGGGTTTATATGACCAGTGATATGAAACAAGTTCAGTTACACAAATTGAAACGTAGCGATTTTCTATGCTACGGAAAGTGCGCACTATAATGACAGGCGTACTAACACCTTCTGTGCGCTTCGGCAGCGCATTGATATCTGAGCTCCGTATCAATGCGCTGCCGAAGCGCGCAGAAGGTGTTAGTACGCCTGTCATTATAGTGCGGACTTTCCATAGCATAGAAAATCGCTACGTTTCAATTTGTGTAACTGAACTTGTTTCATGTCACTGGTCATATAAACCCATGTTAACAGGAAAAACGCGGAAGAGTTTGGTCGCATCTAACTACAGCCCCAAAAAATACCATTGGCCATACTGAGCCTAGCTACATTGCTAACAGGAGTGACAGCGCGTCTGACTGACTGGGAGGTCGCGCAAAGCTCGGAGAGGTACGGAGCAGCTCGTCTCAATTCAGATAAGAGCATATTTCATTATGGAAGTACGGTGGACTGTTCCTTTAACAATAAGAGGCTTTTGGGAAACCCACTCCAGGCTGGTGGGGGTAGTGGAATGCTGTGGGGAATGCTTTCTTGGCACATTTTGGGCCTGTTAATACCAATCAAGCATCATTTGAATGCCACAGCCTTTGAGTATTTTTGCTGATTACATGCATCCCTTTCTGCACAAAATTTACCCATCTTCTCATGGTTGGATCCAGCATGAGATTCATGATTGCAGATGCAGTCCTTACTCACAAAGGTTAGAAAATATAATTGTACACTGCAATTTGTACTACACAGTGAGGGCAAATTATAGATTTTAACTAATACTTGGAAATGTACAGTACCACTCAAAAGTTTGCACACCTCCTAATTCACTGTTTTTTCTTTAGTTTTATTAATTAAAAGATGCTTCATGGTTACGAGCTGTGGGTAGAATGAGATTGCAGAATACAAGCGGTAGAAATGAGTTTTCTCTGCAGGGTGGCTGGGCGAGAAGCTTGGTCATTCCGGAGAGACTCTGAGTAGAACCGCTGCTCCTCCACATCGAAAGGAGTCAGTTGAGGTGGTTCGGGCACCTTGTTAGAGGTGTTCCAGGTGGCATCCTGTATTCCCCCAGAAGAGCTGGTGGAGCTAGCCAGGGAGAGGGAAGTCGGGGCAGCTCTGCTCAGACTGCTACCCCCGCGGCCCAGACCCAGATAAGCGGTAGAAGATGGATGGATGACATTTCTCTTTACTTAACTGAGCGGTTCTTGACATATGAATTAGTACAGATGTGGAATAGGGACATTTACTGTTTATCTCAAATGCATTAAAAAAAAGAAATTGCACTTATGAACTTTTGACGAGGCAGCTGTTAATTGAAAAGCATTCCAGGTGACCACCTCATGAAGCTGGTTAAGATAACACTAATAGTGCGTAAAGAGTCATCAAGGTAAATGCTGGATAGATTGAAGAATCTCATCTCATTATCTGTAGCCGCTTTATCCTGTTCTACAGGGTCGCAGGCAAGCTGGAGCCCATCCCAGCTGACTACGGGCGAAAGGCGGGGTACACCCTGGACAAGTCGCCAGGTCATCACAGGGCCGACACATAGACACAGACAACCATTCACACTCACATTCACACCTACGCTCAATTTAGAGTCACCGGTTAACCTAACCTGCATGTCTTTGGACTGTGGGGGAAACCGGAGCACCCGGAGGAAACCCACGCGGACACGGGGAGAACATGCAAACTCCGCACAGAAAGGCCCTCGCCGGCCACGGGGCTCGAACCCAGACCTTCTTGCTGTGAGGCGACAGCGCTAACCACTACACCACCGTGCCGCCCATAATCACCACATAATCTGTTTTCATAGTTCTGAATCTTCAGTATTGTTCGACAATGTAGAAAATAGTCCAAATACAGAAAACCCTATGAACAAGTAGGGGTGTCCAAACTTTTGCCTGGTAGTATCGATAAGGTTATAATGTATTTTAAGTGGGAAGTACACAAAACATGAGGTACTGTGCTCTCCCACCGGAGTCCTGAATGACACTTTCATCAGAAAGAGAGAGCCACACTATATGACCAAAAGTTTGTGGACACTCGTGTTTGGGTGCGTGGCTCTGGGGATTCAGCTCCACGAGAATTAGTGAGGTTGGGCACTGATGTGTGGTGAGGAGGCCTGGCATTCCAATTCACGCCAAAGGTGCTCAGTGAGTTTAAGTGACCTCATTTAATGCTAAAGACGCCACCAACACGGGTCTCCACCTACTTTTGGTCACGATAGAGCAAAGTTTAGGTTTGAATACAGCATGACAATTTTCTTATAACCAGACTGCTGAACTTGAATCTAGAGCTAGTTTGTCAAGCCACAGAAACACCATTACAACAACAAGACAAACTGTAATTTTTTATTTACAATATTTGACATTCCAGACTGTACAGTTTAAAAAAAAAATTATAAGAACATATTCAACAGACACGGACCTGGAGAGGTGAACTTGTAAAATCAGGTTAAGCAGCACAAAACACTCCGAATCCGTCTCCATTAAGCATTACTTCATCACAGTGCCTGAGGTGAATCAGTTAAGACATCGTCCCTTGTAGTTGTGGTCTCCTGTTCACATCCATGCTTGTGAAGTTTAAAAAAAAAAAAAAAAAGTTCCCCACAGCAGTCTGCACTTATCCTGCAGCTAAATTCCTCTTTATGCAGTTGACACCATAACACTGTTAGTCACAGCTCCACTGTCTTCACTATCCCGGAAACGAAGACGTTCGGCGTTGTTACATCAGAAGCCGAGATCCATCAGAAATTCAGACTGACACTTCCTGAAACACACCGTCATTTAATCACCCTAAGCTCCTTTTTATCCTTCAGATCAATGCCGACTGCCAGAGTGAAGCAGTTTCCCCGCCATTACCAATGTTAATCAGATCAATTGTTAATTCCTGTTCTGTCCTCGCTCTTAAGCGCGCTGCGATACGAGACTCTCGGATGCTAATGAACTGCTCTTGCTGATTCACATAAGCTGCAGGTTGTCCAGAGTGATGGTGTCCATGTTAATCCCACCTTCCAGCGCTGTGTGGTAGAGCTCTATAGCCTCTGCCAGATCGCCACTCGTCTCGATGATCGCTATTGCTTCTCCAAATTCGTTACACATGATAGTGGGAGTGCCTTGAGTCTGACGAAGCAAGAGAAGACAAGATCAACTGGGAGCTACTGCTCATTTAAGTATCCCCCCCCCCCCGCTCTCGCTTATATCAGAACGGAAGTAATCGAAGGAATAGGACACTTATGAAACAAATAATTAACTCTGAAACAAGTAAAGAGCAGTGTAGTTTGTAGTTGCTGAGAAAATCTCTCACATTTTTCTTAAAAACATTCAGTCAGTAAACAGGAAGTGGATGTGCGACAGACCTGAAATTGGTATACAGGGTATACAACCCCGATTCCAAAAAAGTTGGGACAAAGTACAAATTATAAATAAAAACAGAATGCAATCATTTACAAATCTCAAAAACTGATACTGTATTCCCAATAGAACATAGACAACATATCAAATGTCGAAAGTGAGACATTTTGAAATTTCATGCCAAATATTGGCTCATTTGAAATTTCATGACAGCAACACATCTCAAAAAAGTTGGGACAGGGGCAATAAGAGGCTGGAAAAGTTCAAGGTACAAAAAAGGAACAGCTGGAGGACCAAACTGCAACTCATTAGGTCAATTGGCAATAGGTCATTAACATGACTGGGTATAAAAAGAGCATCTTGGAGTGGCAGCGGCTCTCAGAAGTAAAGATGGGAAGAGGATCACCAATTAGAGGTCTGCGCGGGACAGAATTTTCAGTCCCGCTCCCGCATTGTGCAGTCCCGGTCCCGCCCTCTCCTGCAAAGAATTATGATTTTCAGTCCCGCTCCCGCCCGCAAATCCCGCATGATGCAAACGTTCGCGTTATTTCTCACGAAAGTTCTTGTCATTGGCTTGGGGAATTAAACATGCTGAGCTCTCCACTCAGTGTGTTTACATGCACATAGACAGAATCGAATTTCTGCCGTTGCTCGACTGAAATCGAAGTTCAAAATACCATGTATACACCTTAATTCGGCTGAAATTGAACCGAACTTGATTTCTCGTAATCGAGCTACGCGACCTAGATTATGCGATTTCTGCCGAGCTACTTAGTGCATGTATACCCTATCGAGCTACGTAGTCGAGCTACTTACTTCAGCACTGCCCCTTCCGGAAGTGACGAGACCACAAGCGGGAAACACGACAGCCTCGGTCGGCATGACAACAGTAGTAGCGAGCAGCAGAAGAGGTCAGGAGGAACAAACGAAGAAGAGAAAATGGCGAGCAGAAACGTGCACTTCTGGAGCAGAGTTCATGCTCATTCAGCTTAAGGAGTTGAATATATTAAAATTCATGGACGGGAGAAAAACGCGCAATGGAGAACACGGAACTGATAACTTTGTTTACACTCTTGAATAGCTCTTCTTCATGACAACAACTGGAAGTGTACCAACACGATGGGGCGTGTAGCGCCACCTGTGGCTCGGGTGCACAATGTACCTCACACAATAGCTCGATTTCATTGTGTGCATGTAGGATTGGATTTCTCTGGCACCCTGCTGGGACCCTTTGCTCGATTACCGACAGCAGCTCGATTTGGATGTGCATGTAAACGTAGTCACTGACCGATCCTTCACCTAGCGCACGGAGCGAGGGTGCCCGTTGCCAGGTGGCATGCGCAGCCGAGGCTTTACAGAGATACCCAACACACCTACCAAAATCTACAGTGGATATTAATACTGTACATTGTACATAGCTTATATGTCACTCCTCACATTTACATTCGAGGAAATACAAGTAGGCCTATAAGAAATTAATATAATTTAAAGACACAGCATGATGGTGCCCCGCCCACTACTTTGAGTGGATTTGAGCATAAATATCTACAGCTCACGTTCAGGGGTGCGTTTCCCAAACAAATGTTTCCCAAATGTCTGATTTCAGGACTCTTGACTTTTTAACGGTAAATGCAGCACTTCTGAAGCACTGTGAGCTTCACTAGAGGAGCTCTGCTCTTCTGCCATGATCGGAGATCTCAAACACGGAAGAGCGGAAAGGAATCGGAAACGTACGCGAGATTAGACCCCATCCGCAAACTTAGGCATCTTAAAATGTTTTATTAATGCCAAATAAAATATCCAGCACAAATTATATATGATAGACATAAATTAATAATTTATACATTTTATTTTAAACACGTTTTTAGTTAGCGGGACTGCAGCTTATCACCTCTCCCGCCCGCTCCCGCATTGTGCACTCCCCCTCCCACCCGCAACGAGCTTTCAAAATTTGTCCCATGCCGCACTGCTTTGCGTCGGGTCCCGCGGGAGTGCAGGGCTCTATCACCAATCCCCCTAATTCTGCGCTGGCAAATAGTGGAGCAATATCAGAAAGGAGCTCGACAGTGTAAAACTGCAAAGAGTTTCAACAGATCATCATCTACAGTGCATAATATCATCAAAAGATTCAGAGAATCTGGAAGAATCTCTGTGCGTAAGGGTCAAGGCCGGAAAACCATACTGGGTGCCCGTGATCTTCGGGCCCTTAGATGGCACTGCATCACATACAGGCATGCTTCTGTATTGGAAATCACAAAATGGGCTCAGGAATATTTCCAGAGAACATTATCTGTGAACACAATTCACCGTGCCATCCGCCGTTGCCAGCTAAAACTCTATACGTAGTTCAAAGAAGAAGCCGTATCTAAACATGATCCAGAAGCGCAGACGTCTTCTCTGGGCCAAGGCTCATTTAAAATGGACTGTGGCAAAGTGGAAAACTGTTCTGTGGTCAGACGAACCAAAATTTGAAGTTCTTTATGGAAATCAGGGACGCCGTGTCATTCGGACTAAAGAGGAGAAGGACGACCCAAGTTATCAGCGCTCAGTTCAGAAGCCTGCATCTCTGATGGTATGGGGTTGCATTAGTGCGTGTGGCATGGGCAGCTTACACATCTGGAAAGACACCATCAATGCTGAAAGGTATATCCAGGTTCTAGAGCAACATATGCTCCCATCCAGACGACGTCTCTTTCAGGGAAGACCTTGCATTTTCCAACATGACAATGCCAAACCACATACTGCATCAATTACAGCATCATGGCTGCGTAGAAGAAGGGTCTGGGTACTGAACTGGCCAGCCTGCAGTCCAGATCTTTCACCCATAGAAAACATTTGGCGCATCATAAAACGGAAGATACGACAAAAAAGACCTAAGACAGTTGAGCAACTAGAATCCTACATTAGACAAGAATGGGTTAACATTCCTATCCCTAAACTTGAGCAACTTGTCTCCTCAGTCCCCAGACGTTTACAGACTGTTGTAAAGAGAAAAGGGGATGTCTCACAGTGGTAAACATGGCCTTGTCCCAACTTTTTTGAGATGTGGTGTTGTCATGAAATTTAAAATCACCTAATTTTTCTCTTTAAATGATACATTTTCTCAGTTTAAACATTTGATATGTCATCTATGTTCTATTCTGAATAAAATATGGAATTTTGAATCTTCCACATCATTGCATTCCGTTTTTATTTACAATTTGTACTTTGTCCCAACTTTTTTGGAATCAGGGTTGTAGAACCCCAAGCTGAAGCTCAGTACTAAATCTCAAGCGGTTGTGATTTGTAGTTGCTGAGAAAAGTGTTACGAAAATTTTGTAAATCCACCCTGTGTGTTTCAAAAATACATTCAGTCGTTAAATAGGAAGTGGATGTACGACAGACCTGAAATTGGTAAACACGGTATAGAACCCCAAGCTGAAGCTCGGTACCAAGTGGCTATGATTTGTGGTTGCTGAGAAAAAGGGTGTTTAGGACAGACAGAGATACAGACGGACAGAGGTAAACTAGTATACCCCTGCTCCAAAGGAGGGGGGTATAAGAGTAGTACGAGACTGGGATGCAAAAATCGGAGTCCTGTTAACTGACTCGAGTGTACTTTGGCACAGCATTAAGCCATAATGGTTACATACCTGCTCCAGACCAGAAGTCTGGATCTGTATGAGCTGGGGCTGCCCCAGCTGGACACCCTGTTGGCAAAAGTTTCCATCTGTGGCATTCACCACGGCAAGTGTTGCCAGGCTGCTCTCCACTGTGGTGCTGGTGGTGGTCTCCAGTTTAGCATCTTTGCCTTGCTCGGTTTCTTGTGACTTGTTGTGGGTCTTGCGATGGTTCCTCAGGTTTGAGATGGTCTTGAAGGTCTTCCCGCATTCTGCGCACGTGTGCGGCCTTTCCCCAGTGTGTGTTCGTCTGTGCTCAACCAGATGCATGCTCTGCACAAAACCCTTACTGCAGAACTCGCAGCGAAATGGCCGCTCGCCCGAGTGCGTGCGCAGGTGCTCGCGCAGGTGGGTGTTCTGTCGGAAGCGCTTGCCGCAGACAGCACAAGGGTACGGCCTCTCGCCGGTGTGAACGCGCTGGTGCAACGTGACGCTTGACGCCGAAACAAACAACTTCCCACACACGGGACATGGGTGCGATTTCCCAGAGGCTGACCTGGAGCCACATGGGCGGCCCGGTCCCATTCCGTGGCTCAACTGATGGAGGCGTAGATTCGCCGCCGAGTTCAGGCGCTTCCCACAAATGGTGCAGTCCAAATTTGGCTTCGGGACGAGAAGAGCAGCCTGCTCTACACCTTCAGTAGATGTCTGCTGACCTTTGAGCCCTGATTCATTAGTAGCATCTGTAAAAGGGTGGGTCAACTTAGGGTGTTCTTCCAGGCAGTGCAAATCCTTTTGCTTCTTGCGCAAGAACCCTTTAGGGCAATGCAAGCAGGGGTATGGCGCTGGTGCCCCTGGATGGTGAAGGAATCTATGTGCTACGAGCTTCGCTGGCCGGATGAACGTGGCTGAGCAGTCGGGACATGCTGAGGGTGTTGGGTTACTGTGGAGCAGGCGGTGCTGGCGCAGATTAGAGGACTGCGTGAAAGCCCTGTGACACACGTCACAGCGGTACGGCCGCACCCCGGTGTGAGTCAGGCCGTGGCGCGTGAGGTTGGCCAGGGAAGAAAAGGTCTTGCCGCACACGCTGCACTGGAAGGGCCGCTCGCCCGTGTGCGTGCGCAGGTGGTTCCTCAGATGGATCTGCTTCTTGAAAGGCTTTCCACATACGTTACACTTGAAGCGGCGCTCGCTGGAGTGCGCCGTTCGCCGGTGACTTAGCAAACGGATTTTGGAACTAAAGGTTTTATTGCAGGTAGAGCAAGGTAACTTGATGTCGTCTTCCGTAATGGGAGCCTGCCATTTGTCAGAATGTTCCATGTCCATGTTTGCTTGTTGCTTTTGTGCTTCTTCTGTGGCCGGATCCTTCGAATCCACTCCGTTCTCTACTGCTGTAGTAGCCTGAGGGAGAGAAGGTGTAGCCTCCAGAATGCTCTCGCCCGTGTCCGTGCTGGCACTTATAGGAGCTGTAAGCGCTGCTTGTTTCTGTTTTCTCCACACGGCCTCTCGTTCTCTTGCCCTTTGCATAATAGACAGAGGCATCCGCTGAGCCAGTGTAACCTGCACAGGAAGAAAATGAACAAGCTGAATGTGTGTTTCATACAGACCCGTACTGTTTATTAATCAGACTCGTATGGAACGTTTTACTAGGTGTGTTCAGAACATTACTGTGGAGGCAGAGCTGACTGGTTCACGGTTAGTATGAGTGCGGCGATGGTAAAGAAACTTGGTCATATTGGTGAAGGTTTTGGCACAGAATGGACACCTGTGGAGAGGCTCCGATGTATGGGACTTCCTGGAAAAACGAAAGCAAAAGAAGCATTTATCACAAGGCATTCATGACATATTTTAGTCAGAGAGAATACATCTTTATATTCTATCCACATTCACTGGATATGAGCCATCGCATGCTCCGATTGGCTACTCTACTACAAGGATATCAGCTCATATGCCGTGAGTAGAGAAAAAAAATAAAATAAAATAACGGCAGAGCGTGTTGCTGAACCAACCGAGGACAAAAGGGGTGTTCTCACATGGCACATACAACCCCGATTCCAAAAAAGTTGGGACAAAGTACAAATTGTAAATAAAAACGGAATGCAATAATTTACAAGTCTCAAAAACTGATATTGTATTCACAATAGAACATAGACAACATATCAAATGTTGAAAGTGAGACATTTTGAAATTTCATGCCAAATATTGGCTCATTTGAAATTTCATGACAGCAACACATCTCAAAAAAGTTGGGACAGGGGCAATAAGAGGCTGGAAAAGTTAAAGGTAGGGCTGGGCGATATGAGAAAAAATTATATCACGATATATTTTTTCAAAATTTTCGATAACGATATATATCACGATATAAATCAAATCACCATTTTTGTATTTTCTTTAATTTTCTGCTCAAAATATGAACATTACAAATTAGTAGTTCCTTCCTAATTAACAAAAATAGCTCAACAAGCCTTCAAGTTTCACAGAACCAAAACAAACTGGATGCACATTCTTTTGTTCTTTTTATTCAAATGAATAAACTGAAACTGAAAAATAAAAACTATATACCATTGTTAATCATTTGTGCAAATTCTAGCAGCTTTCAAATAAACAAAGACATATTGACGTGTAAACCTTATGCTGCAAGGAGAAAAAAAGTGCAATCCTGTACGTCAGTGTGTTTAAGGTTTTGTGTAACACTTTGTTGTATGTCCGATTTTAAATATCCAAAATACCTCCACACAACCGAAGATCTCTGGCCCTTCTTTTCAACGATGTCCTCCAGGGCAGTGCTCTGACTTTCCTGTTCAGAACTCCGGTCAGTCGGCTTCTCGCTCATTTTTATAATCACTTTGTTTCACGCTTTGTTGGAGAAATGCCGCGCTCCTGCAAACTTCACCACAGCCATGCTGTGCGTTGCTGCTACACGTGTGTGTTTGTGTGCGCATGCAACCTAACTTGACGTGGCTCTCTTCCAACTGATTGGTTCGTGCGGTACTGTTTAGTTATGATTGGCTATTCGCGTGTCTGTCAAAACTTCGGATGAAGTAATTTTATTGAAGACGTAGGCTTATCGTAGGCATATCGTATGTGTCTAATTTCTAATCGTAGAGATTTTATATCGTGAATAACATCGTAATCGTAAAATCGCCCAGCCCTAGTTAAAGGTACAAAAAAGGAACAGCTGGAGGACCAAACTGCAACTCATTAGGTCAATTGGCAATAGGTCATTAACATGACTGGGTATAAAAAGAGCATCTTGGAGTGGCAGCGGCTCTCAGAAGTAAAGATGGGAAGAGGATCACCAATCCCCCTAATTCTGCGCCGACAAATAGTGGAGCAATATCAGAAAGGAGTTCGACAGTGTAAAATTGCAAAGAGTTTGAACATATCATCATCTACAGTGCATAATATCATCAAAAGATTCAGAGAATCTGGAAGAATCTCTGTGCGTAAGGGTCAAGGTCGGAAAACCATACTGGGTGCCCGTGATCTTCGGGCCCTTAGACGGCACTGCATCACATACAGGCATGCTTCTGTATTGGAAATCACAAAATGGGCTCAGGAATATTTCCAGAGAACATTATCTGTGAACACAATTCACCGTGCCATCCGCCGTTGCCAGCTAAAACTCTATAGTTCAAAGAAGAAGCCGTATCTAAACATGATCCAGAAGCGCAGACGTCTTCTCTGGGCCAAGGCTCATTTAAAATGGACTGTGGCAAAGTGGAAAACTGTTCTGTGGTCAGACGAATCAAAATTTGAAGTTCTTTATGGAAATCAGGGACGCCGTGTCATTCGGACTAAAGAGGAGAAGGACGACCCGAGTTGTTATCAGCGCTCAGTTCCGAAGCCTGCATCTCTGATGGTATGGGGTTGCATTAGTGCGTGTGGCATGGGCAGCTTACACATCTGGAAAGACACCATCAATGCTGAAAGGTATATCCAGGTTCTAGAGCAACATACGCTCCCATCCAGACGACGTCTCTTTCAGGGAAGACCTTGCATTTTCCAACATGACAATGCCAAACCACATACTGCATCAATTACAGCATCATGGCTGCGTAGAAGAAGGGTCCGGGTACTGAACTGGCCAGCCTGCAGTCCAGATCTTTCACCCATAGAAAACATTTGGCGCATCATAAAACGGAAGATACAACAAAAAAAGACCCAAGACAGTTGAGCAACTAGAATCCTACATTAGACAAGAATGGGTTAACATTCCTATCCCTAAACTTGAGCAACTTGTCTCCTCAGTCCCCAGACGTTTACAGACTGTTGTAAAGAGAAAAGGGGATGTCTCACAGTGGGAAACATGGCCTTGTCCCAACTTTTTTGAGATGTGTTGTCATGAAATTTAAAATCACCTAATTTTTCTCTTTAAATGATACATTTTCTCAGTTTAAACATTTGATATGTCATCTATGTTCTATTCTGAATAAAATATGGACTTTTGAAACTTCCACATCATTGCATTCCATTTTTATTTACAATTTGTACTTTGTCCCAACTTTTATGGAATCGGGGTTGTATTTGCATCAATGTATTTTGTTGCGATATATCTTACACCGGTGTAAATTTTGTGGAGCGTTAACACGTCACAAACCTGCTTACTAGAGAGAAGCGTGTTAGCACCGGTGCAGCCCCACTTGCGTTCACACGGCAGTTTTTGCGACCGTGCTATACGATAGTAATGATGCGGAAATGAAATATGCGCATGCGTGAAAATGTTCTTCCTTTTCCCGGTCGTCATGGCATCACCAAGCGCCGGGAAAACAACGTGGATGAAGACACCAGTGTTGCCAGATACTGCTGACGGTTTCCAGCCCAAAATATGTTCAAATCCGCCAAAATGCACTTAAAACCACCCAATCTGGCAACACTGGAAGACACGCAGTTCTGTTGTTGTTGATATTCGCCACTTTGGAAGCGCAAAATACCAGGATGCAAATTATGCAATGCCCGTATGTAATCAACTCTCCTCACGCGTAGCGAGTCTACCCCTGTAGCATTCAGACGTCCCATTTTATATCAGTGCTGCCCCGCAAACTAGCATTTACTCCGGAGTAAATTTCTTAAACCACCTCCCGAGCAGGGTTAGATTTGCACCGGTTTAAGCAGCTTTCAGGGGCTACACCGGTATAACTTTGTACCGTGTGAACGCTCTACCGGGGCAGCCCCGGTGCTACACCGGAGTAAAAGTTGCCGTGCGAACACCCCTAGAATAAAACCTCTAATCGAAAACAAAACCCCAAAAATACAAAAAAAAAAAAAAAAAAGGGCAACAAAATATGGAATTAAAGTATTTGATGGTAAGATGATTTTTTTTCCCCCAAGGATACACACATTTTTCACAAATTGCACATGTCATTCCACTGGTTTGTTTACATTCTAAGGCCACACCAATTTGATTAGCTGGTTCTCAGAATCGCCGCTTGAAGAAAATGCAAAATGGAAAAAAAAAAAAAATCGAAATCAGACTCCCACCAACAGAAAAACATCATGGCTGATGGTTCAAAATTCTGAAGACTGCAGGTTGAGGTCACGTGACGTCGAAAACCAATCAAATCGCCCCTTTCACTTTAGATAAAGACTTGTGGAAGAAACATGCCTGTGGAGGGGAATCCTGCAAAGCCTGTGTTCGTGATTGTTAGGATATTCAGCGAACAGAAGCGTAAAATCTTTGACAGGTGTGTCGAAATTCAAGAGGGGGAAAACTTTGCACAGTTGTACTCAAGATGCCGTGAACTTGTTACCCTGCGATGTGCCAACTTGGACAACGACTCTGTGGAGGTGGGTCTGATTTATATATTTCATTGATTGATGTGAGGGGCAAAAAAAAAAAAATCATTTGAAGTATTTAGCCATCAGAATTAGCCTACTCCTGGTCAAACCTTTTTTTCTGTGCATTGTAGATGTTCAATTGACTGGAATTCAGTCCGTTTACTGGTTTGCCTGATAAAAGACGTGCAGAGAGATGGCATTCTGACAAATAAAAGGAAAAAATGAAGACTGTTGTTTCAGACTTTTATTTTCAATTATCCTTAATGCACATGGGTGGAAATAAGACAAGCTATTAAAAGAGCCATATGAAATCTCATCTCATTATCTGTAGCCACTTTATCCTTCTACAGGGTCGCAGGCAAGCTGGAGCCTATCCCAGCTGACTACGGGTGAAAGGCGGGGTACACCCTGGACAAGTCGCCAGGTCATCACAGGGCTGACGCATAGACACAGACAACCATTCACACTCACATTCACACCTACGGTCAATTTAGAGTCACCAGTTAACCTAACCTGCATGTCTTTGGACTGTGGGGGAAACCGGAGCACCCGGAGGAAACCCACGCGGACACGGGGAGAACATGCAAACTGCACAGAAAGGCCCTCGCCGGACACGGGGCTCGAACCCGGACCTTCTTGCTGTGAGGCGACAGCGCTAACCACTACACCACCGTGCCGCCTGCCATATGAAATGTGTAACAATAATGTATTGTCTTTGTTTTGTTTCTCTATTATGAAAGCCCTCTATTTCCACCGCTAATTTTACCATCAGAGCATTTTTTTAATTTGATTTTTATTTCGCTCGCTCGCTTCATATTTTTCCTGAAAAAATCCAAGAACCAACTAATTAAATTGGTGTGGCCTAAGCGGAAATGATTTTGTCAGACGTTTTGTATAAAGTTTTTCTTTATCCAATTTGCAAAAAAAAAAAAAGGTCCGTTTCTCAAAATCCAGTGAATGTGGATCGAATAAAACGGTTATTCCACTCAATCTGGTCGTACATGGCTGATCAGCTCATATACGACTCGATTTTGTGGTAGAACCGTTTACCAGAAAGCTCTCCTCATTTCTTTACCTGTGTATGATGAGGGTCATTTCTGTAGTGAAGCTGTGCCCACAGTCCACACACAGATAGCGGGCCTCCCCGGAGTGCGTGCGCATGTGTGTATGCAGTGATCCCAACTTCTTGAACACCTTGTCGCATTCAGGGCATTCGTGTGTTCCTTGCTCGTGCACTCGGAGATGTGCCGCCAGCCGATTGGCTGTGGTGAAAGTTCTCTTGCACTCCTCACATCGCAGGTTTGCGGACGAAATGGATGAATTCACCCCGAGACCCGCCAACCGGGCCGTGCACGTCCGCTGTCCTCCATGGCCTTTCCCCTGCTCTGCCTTCCTCCCCTCGTCTCTCACCTCACCTTTCCTTCCTTCATCTTCCCTCACTCTAGCACCGTCTTCGTACCCGAACATGACCCCAGCGCCCCCACTTTCTTTGTCCTGAGCCAGAAAGTGCTCTCCCTGGTGGTGCAGAAAGTCTTCTGGAGTGCTGAACAGCAGGTTGCATTCGGAGCACTCGTAGGGATGAATGATCAACACCTCTTCCTCTGCGTGCTTCCCCAAGTCTGCATGCTCAACAGCGGGGAGAAGGTTGAGTGTAGTAATACCATTCTCAAGCCTGATTGCCTCAGAGGGGAGAAGTGGAGGGAGGAGCTTGGCTTTGCGAATGGTTGTTGAGGCGGAGCCATCTGCAATGGCTTGGGCGGAGCAGAACTGGAGGCGCAGCATGGCAGAATTGGAGCCAGGCAGGGATTGGGTGCCTGGAAGAAGAGTAGGTCGGGGAGGAACCGCATGCCTGGGCAGAGACTGCTGCTCTCGAAGAGCCTGGTGGAGGAAGCAAACAAAATCCACAACTGCACATCACGCAAAGTCTACTACGAAATAAAGGGATTGGAGTTACAACCTTGAAGATGTTGCTTTGTTTTCTACTTTACTTAGTACTACTACAGTAGACTGCAATCTCTCATACAGTGGTGCTTGAAAGTTTGTGAACCCTTTAGAATTTCCTATATTTCTGCATAAATATGACCGAAAACATCATCAGATTTTCACACAAGTCCTAAAAGTAGATAAAGAGAACCCAGTTAAACAAACGAGACAAAAAATATTATACTTGGTCATTTATTTATTGAGGGAAATGATCCAATATTACATATCTGTGAGTGGCAAAAGTATGTGAACCTTTGCTTTCAGTATCTGGTGTGACCCCCTTGTGCAGCAATAACTGCAACTAAACGTTTCCGGTAACTGTTGATCAGTCCTGCACACCGGCTTGGAGGAATTTTAACCCGTTCCTCCGGACAGAACAGCTTCAACTCTGGGATGTTGGTGGGTTTCCTCACATGAACTGCTCGCTTCAGGTCCTTCCACAACATTTCCATTGGATTAAGGTCAGGACTTTGACTTGGCCATTCCAAAACATTAACTTTATTCTTCTTTAACCATTCTTTGGTAGAACGACTTGTGTGCTTAGGGTCGTTGTCTTGCTGCATGACCCACCTTCTCTTGAGATTCAGTTCATGGACAAATGTCCTGAAATTTTCCTTTAGAATTCGCTGGTATAATTCAGAATTCATTGTTCCATCAATGGTGGCAAGCCGTCCTGGCCCAGATGCAGCAAAACAGGCCCAAACCATGATACTACCACCACCATGTTTCACAGATGGGATAAGGTTCTTATGCTGGAATGCAGGATTTTCCTTTCTCCAAACATAACGCTTCTCATTTAAACCAAAAAAGTTCTATTTTGGTCTCATCTGTCCACAAAACATTTTTCCAATAGCCTTCTGGCTTGTCCACGTGATCTTTAGCAAACTGCAGACGAGCAGCAATGTTCTTTTTGGAGAGCAGTGGCTTTCTCCTTGCAACCCTGCCATGCACACCATTGTTGTTCAGTGTTCTCCTGATGGTGGACTCATGAACATTAGCCAATGTGAGAGAGGCCTTTGTGACCTCGCCGACTATTACACGCCTTGCTCTTGGAGTGATCTTTTGCCGCCTTTCCGCTACAAACGCGGCTGAGTCGTGCCGTGCTGAGTTGGGCTGAGTCGAGCTGAGTGGGGCTGTTGGAGTTGCATTTCGACTACAACCGCGCTGAACCGTGCTGGCTGGAAGTGGGTGGACACATTGGGTGGAGTTAGCGAAAGTGGGTGGACGTCACATGATGTCGTTAGGCGGCGCAAACAGTGACATCAGTGACCTTTTAAGCGGTAGTCTCACAACCCGGATAGTAAACAATAAACATGGAGGACATGGAGTCATTAGTGTTGCTGGTCTTGGTGCTGTGGCTTGTTGTCACCGACAACGCCAACAGATACTGGCAAGAGCGTATAGATGAGGCGAGGCGCATAAGGCTTCAGAAATTCTCGTAATTCGTAATTCTTCTTCTTCCGGGTTTACGGTGTTTAAAGATCCCAGCGTGCTCGTGGGGCGTGTGAGGACACTCCTCCTCACCAATCAGTGCACAGGGGAGTGTCTGCTCACGCCCCTAGCCCCACTTGGCTCGGTTTGGCTCGCTTCAGCCCCACTCCAAAACCGTGCGAGTTTTGGGTGCTGAGTAGGGCTGAAGCGAGCTGAGTCGTGCTGCTCTGAGGTAGTCGAAACGCGAGCCGTGTCGGGCTGAAGCGAGCTGAAAAAGGGTAGTGGAAAAGGGCCATTTGTTGGTCGACCACTCCTGGGGAGGGTAACAATGGTCTTGAATTTCCTCCATTTATACACAATCTGTCTGACTGTGGATTGGTGGAGTCCAAACTCTTTAGAGATGGTTTTGTAACCTTTTCCAGCCTGATGAGCATCAACAACGCTTTTTCTGAGGTCCTCAGAAATCTCCTTTGTTCGTGCCATGATACACTTCCACAAACATGTGTTGTGAAGCTTAGACTTTGATAGATCCCTGTTCTTTAAATAAAACAGGGTGCCCGCTCACACCTGATTGTCATCCCATTGATTGAAAACACCTGACTCGAATTTCACCTTCAAATTAACTGCTAATCCTAGAGGTTCACATACTTTTGCCACTCACAGATATGTAATATTGAATCATTTCCCTCAATAAATAAATGACCAAGTATAATATTTTTGTCTCATTTGTTTAACTGGGTTCTCTTTATCTACTTTTAGGACTTGTGTGAAAATCTGATGTTCTATATTTATGCAGAAATATAGAAAATTCTAAAGGGTTCACAAACTTTCAAGCACCACTGTACATATACTTTTTTTATCCAATATTAATAACAGCAAATGATCAGGAGGCACCTGGGCTAACGTTAGGATCTCTCCGGCTCGCTGTTCATCGAGCACCAGGTTATGCACTTTGGCCACAGGGGTGATTGTACCATCGGGCTGTAAAACATAATCCTGAAACAACAAGACGACATGGTCATCACTATCCACCGCCACGAGCATCTTAACACCTCTTAATACTTAAACCTTTATAAGCCCATTGCTTTAACCCATTGACGCCTGAAACGCCTACAAAAAAAAAAAAACGTCTGCAAATGCGTAAGCCAGTTTTTAGAAAAGGTCCCCATCTGCCTGAGGGTTTTCTGAAATAAAAATAATTAATTGAAAACGCCTATGAAAAATTAAATATCTCAGCCTCTGAAGCACATAAAGACATGAAATAAGTTGCATTTAAAAGATAAAATTCTCTGCTTTTATTGGATCATGCTCATTCAGCATTAACACTAACACATAGATGAGTCTTGAAAATAATGACAAATCAACAATGCTGCGTCATGCAGCAACCGGCATTTGGGGCAATGTTGCATTATGCAACAACCGGCGCTAGGGGCAATGTTGCGTGACGCAGCATCCGGCGTCAATGGGTTAATATTGACTTATGATATTGTAAGTGCTACAACACCTTTATAAAACGCTGCCTAGCTTTTTTCAGTAGTATGAGCATGCAAAGTGTCATTGATGTAGCTTATGTAGTTTCTGAGAAAACTTGTCCAGATTGAAATGGACAGACTCCATTCCTATATCCCCCTCTGCACTTTGTGCCGGGGGAGGATACAGGGCATTTCGTCCAAAGCCTTTTTCATACGCACCATCGATTATTTTATATACTCAGCAAAAATAAAAACTTGACACTCATTATTTTTCAAATAGTGTTTAGAAACTTTTCTTGAAAGAGTTCTTGCTGTGATTATGGTTAAATGCATTGTCAAGGGCATTACGTCACACATTCATTCTACTGGTCGGGCCTACGTAGCACGTGCGAGAGCACTGCACGCTAAAATCACGTTTCCACGTGACACAAGTGACGTGACCTATTGATACACGTGCAATTGATCTCACGGTAGCAGAGTAGAGGGTCATCTCAGAAAAACAAGGTTTTATGGTTAATTATTCGTTAATTTGCAATGCCACGACTGTCAAACATTCAGCGTGAACGTGCCATTGGCATGCTGAATATGGGAACAGCCGTCACTGACGTTGCGAGGGTTATGGGATGCAGTTGACAGACCATCCATAGTCTCCAGACACGTCTCCATCAAACTGGCACCACAGCCGACCGTAAGGAACCCTCCACAGAACTTGCAGGAGCTTGGTGCCATGTTGGTACAAACATGGCGGCAGTGGCGGTTCTAGACCAAAATTACTAGGGGGGCCGAGGTGGGGCCAGTGTTTTTTCAGGGGGGCACATATAAGGAAAAAACATGGCAATATTTAAGCGTTCAAAATGTTTTGTTTAGTTTATTTAAAACCAAAACAAAATACATTGAGCATAAATACAATGAGATAAACATTGTCTCAATAGCCTAAACATAAAATAAATTGTGCTCAATAAATCTTAAAACCATGTTTCTCTTTTTTGTAAAATAAGATTTCTATTTTTGCATACAATGAACCTTTTATCTGTCCAATGACACTTTTTAAATTCACAGCATGAATTTTCTTTCACAACATGAGACTTGAATGTACAATCACTATCTTTATCTAAATCACAAGGTCATCTCACTCTTTATGTACAGCAGGGGGGAAAATAGAAAGAAAAAATAAATTCACATACAGTGGTCTCAGAATCACCCTATAGCATTCACAGCAGGCTGAAACACTACAACAACAAGATTCTGCGATTGTGACTCCTTGAGAAACGGTCTACAAATGCATCAAGGTTCAAAGCCTTGGACCTTCTGGATTCAATGCTGAGCACACCAAGATTGCTTAGACGCTCCTCACTAATGGTGGATCGGAGGTACCGTAGGTCTTCACCAGTTTCAAAGTGGAGAAACTCCGCTCACAAGAGGCAGAGCTCACTGGGAGTGCCACAGCTATTTTGCATAGTCTAAAGAGCTCAAAAAAATACTTCTTTATATGGCTCAGTGAAACGTGTCAACGCTACTGTATCTGATGGCTTTTCAATCAAAAAACTTCGGACGTGACAGCTGTTATCACTCACGTCCGAAGTTTACAATTCGCGCTGCTGCTGGTCTTTCTGCTGCAGGTAACAGTGTGCGTGTAGCGCTTTAAGGAGTCCGTGTAGAACACTCCGTCATGTCAGTTCCGATCTTCGAGCCAGTGCACATCGAAATTAATAAATCTTATTATCTGTTCAGCACAGGGGCCACAACAGGGGCCAGGAGCAATTTTACAGGGGCACTGGCCCCCTCTGGCCCCCGTTTAAAACCGCCTATGCATGGCGGCGCATTCCCCAAGCTGTGTTCAGACGCATCATCCAATCCATGAGGAGACGTTGTATCGCAGTTGTGAACGCCCATGGAGGACACACCCGATATTGACATGATTTCATTAAGTTGTGACTCACAGTTTTTGATCATGGACATCGTCGTCGCATTTCCGGTGGAACCGATTCCATGACGAACATGATCTGTATGCTATAGCATCTTTAATGACAAGATAATTGAATACAATCGTTATTTCAAACCTATTTTCCAAAATGTTCAAATTACTGACTTTGAAACGAGTGTAAAGTTTTTATTTTTGTTGAGTATATTTCGGGTATTTGTTCGAAAAAAAGAAGGAATCCTCAACGGAATTTGACCGAAACAAAACATTTTTGCAGCATGTAGCTTAAGAGGAATTCCAGCGTTATGGACGTGACACTTGAACTCAAAATGGCAACAAATGACCCAGTGCTTGTTTTATTGTCTCCCAGTATTTAAACAGGTGTTGCATATTTTAAAGCTGTACCATACTGGAGAAGTGATAGAACAAGAACAATTCCCATAGTACATCTAGGGCATGCCAGAAAACGCCAATAAAAGATGCGTTATGGATGTGACAGAAAAAGTATCACTTTTCTTGGGTGACTGTACATTTTTATCAAACTCTGAAATTGTAAACCTAATGTCGAAATGGAGAGATCCATTTGATAGAGGGGTCCAAGGTGAATATTAAAAAATCTTTAAAATATTTTGTATTTCATGCAGTTTCGGAAGGAAAAGTCAGCGTTATGGATGTGACGAAATTCCGTTACGGATGTGACGCGTCTGAAATAGACATGGCATATGTTTAGAAAATCAGCAATTTAACCACCATAACCCTTTGAAAAACTCTCTGAATATCAGCTAAAACTATCAAAGTTCTTAAATAATATTTAGGATGGCTATTTTTTTGCTGTTTGGTGGATTTTAGCATACATTTCTGTGGCTTGTGGCAATAATATAGAATTGTACATGATCAAAGTTGATTTTAGCTTGGGGTTTACATTATAAGAAAGAAAGACTGACAGTGACATATTAGGTTGGTTACAAATTGGTTCAACTTATTCACATCTGTAAAATACAGGCCTAGGTGAGATCTCTGGGAGTGGTTTTGATGCATTACATGTTGCTTTATTTTTGCATTGTGAGGTTGACATTTACATGGAATTGCCCAGAACCACTCGCGAGTTGTGAAACCTAATGGCGAGTAAATATAGCCCCAGACTCGCCTTTCTCGGCAAGTGTGTTCAAAATGATAGGCTCCTACCTAGTATTCATGTAAAATCCAAGAAATATTTGACAAAAACTCCTTCCTCACGCAGGACTCTCGGGTGTGCTCCGGACTGCGCACGCACCTTATTAAGACTAGCTATATGATGAATTAAACGGTTTCACTGGACTCAAAGCTCGGAGAGCAGCCTGTCATGGTAAGGGTCTACTTGTTTACGCCCCTTACACCGTTCTTTTATGTCGAAGCGCTCGTACTACAGCACTCATTTGCTTTACAAAAATGGTTTATTTCCATTTATTAGGGGGAGACGCAGTCATAAACCTGCTTAATGCACTCCCTTAAATGAACAAGTGTTGCCAGGCAAAACAAACCTCGATCGGCAGCACTTATTTTATACCTACATGTTGATAATGGTCATGTTTCTCAATTATCAGCTGTCCTATGAAAATCCATGACCTTGAGTTTGAGATTTCAAAGTTGTTCAAGGTCAAAGGTCATGGTGCCATATGAAAGCCCATACGACACTTCCTATAAGCTGATAAATGGTAAACATCTGTCCACCATCAACCATTTAAGGGTTGTTTTACAATCAGGGTACAAAGTTTGTGTCACAGGGGTCCAAAATTCAAATTGATTCAAACTGGTTCTTGTAGCAGTTTTTAAGTGAAGGACAAGTTAAAGAACGGATTTCAGGTAATTTTTTGACGTGTGTGTATGGTAGTTTTGTGTAATCTGCTATAAGCTAAAGAAGATTAAGTGTCGCTTTAAGCAGGGCTGGGAGAAACAAATGAAGTGATTCTCGGAGAGGACTTTTTTTTTTTTTGGACAATTCAGAATCCACTACTTCCATAGTGCTTTTAAATATAAGGCTGTAAGCTTTGTGTTAGTTGTCTCTAATATTTATGTCCCAATATCTTGACCACATTTTAGGATGAAAATAATCATTTTAGATATGTTATTTTATATTGGAAAATTAGCTGTCTCGGAGAGGACTTTTTTTTGACACAATTACATACTGATTTGATCAAAATAGTCTGAAAACTTACTGGCATTCAACATTAAAACTTAACTATGTTTCCAATGATATGGAACCAAATATGTGTTTTATGGTATAAAGAATGATGTAAGTGCATCCCTTTTGGAGCTACCTGTGGTCAAAAAAGCACTTTTTCTAAATGACGCGAGTAATTTTGCTAAATATGACACATATTGCCATACATTCACCAAAAATAACGTTATCACCACATTTTTTTTTTGCATGGTAAATAGAGCTATCACAGGGCTACAATAAACAACCAAGTTTATTTAGTCAAGCCTTTTGATATTGAAGATAATAAGTGTTAAATGGGATTTTTAGCTTGCGCACCCTGATTGTAAAACAACCCTTAAGTTACAGCCCTCTGAAAATCCATGACCTTGAGTTTGACCTTTCAAGGTCACTCAAGGTCCAAGATCATGGTGCCAAATGAAAGGCCATATGGGAGTTCCCATATGCTCATAACAGTAAACATTTGTCTCTCGGCAACCGTTTTTAATGGAAAATGTTATTTTGACCAAAAGGTTGACCTTTCCGGTGACCTTGACCTGATTACCCCCAAAATTTAATCAGGTAATCTACGGACCATTGCCCACCTACCCTGAAAATTTGAAGTCACTCGGTGCAACCATCTAGACACTAGATTGTTAACAGACACACAAACAAACAAAAAGTTTGAAAGAAAACTATGAGAAACACTCTGTCTTGTAGCACATCAATGGAAGCAGAACTGAAAGATGAACATTTTGGAATTGGTTTGAAGTAAATATGATGAATATGAAGGAAGATATGAAAATTATTTTGACCTTTTTAGTGACCTTGACCGGATGACCCTCAAAATGTTAGAGGTTCTATTTGAGACCAATGGACGTCTACCCTGAAAGTTTCATGAAGACTGGTCCAGCTGTTTTCCTGGGATGTTGGTAACCAAAAAAAAAAACAAAGAAACCCCACCGAAAACAATACTTCACCCTCTGGTGGACTCTGTCCCGGGTGAGGTAAAAATGGTTTGTTTATATCACGATTTTGTTGCACATATTGTCACCAAATATAAAATAACTGATGGTGCGTATGAAAAAGGCTTTGGACAAAATGTCTCAACTACTGGACGAAATGGTCATTGGATGAAGTGTCCTGATCCCGCAGGGGATAATAATAAAGAACACATCAGGATGTTTTATACTGTAAGCAATGTGCTTACTGACACCACACCTTATATGCTGAAGGAACAGAGGTGCAGGACTGGTCTTTAACAGGGTATCTGCACATTTTTCAAGTACAAATTTAAAGACCTTTTCAAGACCTCTAAATGGAAAAATTAAGACTGTACCATGGCAAAGAAAATGATAAATACGACAACTTAAAACGGTTTTCTGCAATAGTTTTTTTTACTAACTTTAAGAAGAATGCACACAATTGGTGAACAACAGGGTGCATCAATGGCAACTGTTAGACATGCAAACAGCTGAAGCAAAGTCGTGTGTTCTGGGCTGCAGAACTACTGTAGCAGCGAGGAGAAGACTGGGGTTTACTGAAGAAAACACCATGAATCATTTCAAAAACCAAAACAAACGGCAAGTAGAACCAGCTGAACAACCTTAGCCGGCACTATTTCAATCCCCAAAGATCATCTTTGATGATTTTGTGTCCGACAGCAAAATCAGTCTGAGTGTGGTACAGTACACAGCTGGCTGAGGAAGCTCTCGAGTATCTTCTGCATTATAGCAGGTAACAGCATAAACCTGTTCATGCAGTCATACAATCATCAGAGCGTTACATTAAACGCAGAAAAACAACTGTCACCTTTCATAACCATTATCAATATTAATCAATGTGTTGTAATAACTAAACTAATTATCAGTGCAATTGTTATACCAATGTTCATTATTCAAAAATAATCATTATCTATAATCCATGAATAATTGTTTGTATTACTACTACTACCACCACCAGCAACAACAACTACTTTTTTAATAATTAAAAAAAATTAACTCAATTTTATAACATTTTAATCACTACTTATTAGCTATATTAGAGTAGCAATTATTATAATTCATTATTAATTACTACTTAATTAATAAGCAGTGATTATCAAAATGTAATTTTATAATAAGTAGTAATTATCAACTACTAAATTCTACTAATAAATAGTGATTATTAAAATGCTATAAAATTGAGTTAAGATTAGTTAAAATTATTATTAAAAAGTAGCAATAATTATTAGTAGTAGTAGTGATACAATTATTCATGGTTATAGATAATTTGTTTTTAATAGTGAACATTGATATAACAATTGAACTGATAATAATAATTAACAATAACAAGTATTACTCGTAGTATTATTGTTTATTATTAGTAGTATAGTTATTTTATATCAATGTTCACTATTTAAAAAATTATCTATAATCCATGAGTATTTGTTTGTATTCTACCAATTACTACTTTTTAATAATTATTTGTAATAATTTTTAATAACTTAATTTTATAACATTTAATAATCCCTAGTACTTATTAATCACTAATTCATAAGTAGTAATGATTAGTAATCAATAATAACTATTACTACTAATTATTAGTGGTTATTATTCTTATTATATTAAAAAAACACTGTTGTAGACGATAGGTAATAAAACAAAAACTTTGTACAAATTATTTAGATTGTACTATATTTAGAATTATTGTATTTTCTGGAGTTCTTTTGAATTGAGTTTTGAAATAAAGGTTGTTTATATATTTATATTAAACTTAGTACAATAAACAATGTTAATTATGTAAAAAATTATGCTAATCAGGCGGCACGGTGGTGTAGTGGTTAGCGCTGTTGCCTAACAACAAGAAGGTCCGGGTTCGAGCCCCGGGGCCGGCAAGGGCCTTTCTGTGTGGAGTTTGCATGTTCTCCCCGTGTCCGCGTGGGTTTCCTCCGGGTGCTCCGGTTTCCCCCACAGTCCAAAGACATGCAGGTTAGGTTAACTGGTGACTCTAAATTGACCGTAGGTGTGAATGTGAGTGTGAATGGTTGTCTGTGTCTATGTGTCAGCCCTGTGATGACCTGGCGACTTGTCCAGGTTGTACCCCGCCTTTCGCCCGTAGTCAGCTGGGATAGGCTCCAGCTTGCCTGCGACCCTGTAGAACAGGATAAAGCAGCTACAGATAATGAGAAGATGCTAATCATTATTATTATTAGTATTTCCTACAAGTCCCATTTTCCACCTGACTCTTGTGCGCATGCGTGAACCCCCCTGCGTTTCACTCCGGAGCGCTTGACCTCTAACACACACGCGCGCGCCTCGTGTCCATGAAAAACCAGTTTCCCAGTCCGCCGTGTCCCCAGCGCTGCGTTACCGTCTTTAAACACATTTGTGTGATCCAGCGCTTCTTATCGCAAACGATTCTTCTCCTTATTTTGGGGGTATTAGTCATCCCCCAACCACTTGTCGTTAAACAGACATCTTCCCATAATTATCAACGCTTTCTAGCGCCCACGTATCTCTCACTCTTCACAACCACTACACCATACTTCCTCCAGTAGCCTCCTAACATTAGTTCTTGATCTACAGAATGCATAGAAGACGCACAAAACCAATGCTGCCCCCAAAAGGTACGCTGGTCACTTTTAAAATTATGGTTAAAAAAAAACCCAAACCGGATGGAGACATTTCACTCGTTCAGTCCAATATTAAATTTAATACCTCCCTTTTGAAAATTCCAGGCATTCCAAACAATTTAAGACGTTTTTAGGCCTTGAAAACCGAAAGTTGTATTTAAGGCTTTTTAAGGACCCGTGGGAACCCTGTTTAATCCCACTCCTGCTTACTTCTGGAAGAATTCACCAATCCCACCTCTACTGCAGTCCAGGGGCGGAGCCAAGGGGTGGCCAAGGCCACCTTAAATTAACGTCTGGCCACCCCCAACACTGCTTTGTAGACAACTTTTTTGTGTCTGTATGCAGTTGTTCCCATACAGATGCAATTCAACAGCGCACTCTCAAACCAGTAGTTCTCCACCCAAACAGTAGGTGGCGGTAATACACTCAACTTGAATATCAACCACCACCAACACAATTACAGAAGAACAGGTAGCTGTCTATAGATGACTTGCAACCACGTGATCAAAATGTGCTAGGTCAAGAGCGCCCGCCATGATGGTGGATATACAAAGCAACTAGGACGGCAGCCGCTGAAAGCGTCTGTAAACAATGCTGAATTTTCTCAGTATTACCACAATTTCAACGACTGAGTGAAGATAGACGCGTGTGGTTTTGACCTGTATTATTTTGAAAAGTCAGGCTTTTCTGAAGACGCTTCTACTGACCATCGAATACAGGTCATTTCGTCCAAAGCCTTTTTCATACGCGCTATCAGTCATTTTATATTTCAGGTATTTGTTTGTTCAAAAAAAAAAAAAAAAGGAGGAATTCTTAGTGGAATTTGAACGAAGCAAAACACATTTTTGTAAAGCAAATGAGTGCCATAGTACGGATCATGTTAAACCTTTAGGCGCTGAGTGGCGCTCTCACAGGGGCTTCGTTTGCGAATCCCGGGCCAAGGCGCGGTCCTACTGACCCGAGACTGTGCTCTTTCTAAAGGGGAGGCGCCTGTAAAATTTGGCTCCGTTGGCAGAGTTATTAATTTTTAAAGCCGGCTGGATCATGTTAAATCTTTAGGCGCGGAGCAGCGCTCTCACGGGGCTTTCGTTCACAAACACAGGAATACCTGAAACATAAAATAATTGATAGTGCGTCTGAAAAAGGCTTTGGATGAAATGTCTTAACTATTGAACGAAGGGTCCTGATCCCCTCGTCTCCTCTCTGTACTAAGCCTCAGAGTTTCCTCTTTCCGAATCACGGACGGAATTCTTTATTTAAAAAAAAAAAAAAAAAATCGGAACGTGCCACTGTCAGGAGTACAAATACCTTCTCTTTAATTATACATGCGCGTGCGTGCGTGTGTAAATTTAATTACTGTGTGAGCTTCATCACCAATTAAAAAGGTATAATTTTCACGACTGTAATTTTTTTTTTAAAATCAGCTTAGTAGTACAGAAAAAAATGATTATGCAGGTCTTCATGATGTAATTCTATATAGCAGGTCACTGCCTGCCCAAATTAATGAGTGACTGACCAAGAAACACCCCTAGACCTACAGCGACTTGCCACACAGAAAAACAACAAGAGGAGTTTATGTGCCACCCCTGTGTGAACAATGGTCTCAGTCTGGCCACCCCTAGAAAAATTGTCTGGCTCCACCACTGCAGAGACTCCGATTGTTTTGCAGGTCAAGGGGCCCACAGGGCCCCTCCTGGGAAAAAACAGGGGCCCATTTCTACAATGGGGGGCCCAGTGATTATCCTTCAGTTGAAGCGAACCTAGTGAGCGAAGCGAGCCCCATAAACAGCTGGGGCAGCCCAGGGGCTGTTTTTTTCTTCTCAACTCTGGTTTTTTTTTGGTATTAGAAGCCATATGAAGCAATGTAGATGACAAAAATCAATGCTTCAACCAAATATATTGAGATATTGTTTAATCAGTGGCAATATTTTGGAATTCAACCACAGGCCACGATACATCACATCTATATTATCTCCTCCTTGTAAATTATAGCACAAGAATGGGTTTGTTTTTTGCATGCTGTGACGGTCTAATTCTGCTGGTCTCTAATCATCTCTACTTCTAATTTCAGAGAATCAGATGGGACGCTGAATCTTCAATCTTGGGCTCAAATTCAGGCTATGAAGTTTGAAAATTAATAATGTCTGATACTAATGATACAACAGTTGGTTAAATCATCAGAATCAGGATGTACCGTATGTCTATGATTGTTCTGCATGCTGTTCAGTATTTTGTGATAGACAGGGGTGATAGCGTTCCGGCGCGCCGTGGCTGGGGGGGAAAAAAAAAAAAAACTAGTTTGCCCATTGTCCTGTGTCATTCTGAGATGCGCAGATAGACAGTAAAGGGAATTCGGAATTCCCTTTACTGTCTATCTGTACATCTCAGAATGACACAGGACAATGGGCGAACTAGATTTTTTTTTTTCCCCCAGCCACGGCGCGCCGGAAATCCGGCGCGGCGCCGGAACGCTATCACCCCTGGATAGAAAATAAAATAATTGAACTCAGTCTCTGAGCATTTCTTTAATGTTTAACATGATGTTAGTCAATAAACCATGTTATTCATACATTTATTCATCATTAATTTATTTTATTAACTTTTCAGTTTGGTGTAGGTCTATAGTAGTAGTAGTAGTCGTCACCAGTGGTAGTGGTACTAGTAGTGGTTGCTGTTGTAGTAGTAGTTGTAAATCTAGTATGACTAATTACCTTGGGTATCAGTTTTTTCAGGTGAATGTACTCTCTTTCTGCCAAAGAATGACAAAATAGATGAGGGTTTCCCCAGGTTTGACCACCATAAATTTAAGACTTTAAGACCTTTTTAAGACCACTTAAATGAGAATTAAGACCTACATCGCACCCATTATGCGGTCGTAGAACACCAGATCAAATTCCCAATAATGACAAATGTTTCAAGGCAGATTCTACCATAACAGAGGCCAGTTAAGTCCCATCTCCTTAAATTACTGAATTGATTATTTTGATCATTCTATTAAGTTTTTCTAGTAGCATTTGGGGTCTTGGACATTCACAGTAAATTTTAGGACAGTAGTCCTGGTAACTAATTAATAAAAGCCTGACATGACAGACATGCTAAATGACAACAGAAACACATCGGTTTCTATCATCAAAATCTGACAGACAAACTAACGTCTACCATCATATTCTGACAGACGCTCTAGATGACAATAGCAACAAAACTGTTTCTTACATTATTAATCTGACACATTTAGTAATAATATTAAATACCTCATCACTAGAACCAAATAAAATAAAATATTGAAATAAAAAAGATAAAATTTATTTTCAAAATTGAAATATCAACAATAATTGTCAGAACAGTGACGATAGACACGACTGTGTCACTTTCGCGGGGAAATAACACACTGAAATGGCCTGTCGGCTGAAAGGGTCGCAAGCGGCTCTGATTTATCTCAACTTACGATAGTTTTCCTCCAGAAAAATTTAAATATGAATGCACAAATATATTCTCAATGTTTCTATCGTCAAAAATTTCTATCGTCAGGATAGCTGACTGAAAGTCTTACCTTGATTTATTTGATGAAATCTAGCTGTCAGAACTCCAAGTCTTGCCCGGAAGTAAACGTCTGCCGTCACAAAAATCATGCGCAGTAGAATTTCCTCTTTGCGTCAGTCAACATGTGCGTGGCGAGGGCTTGAGTTTTGCTATCGTCAGGTGCATTTGACTGACAGACTGACGATAGCATTTTTTAAAAATAACTAACTGTGGGCTTCTCTCGTGAACGAAATGGTTTATTCGCTGTTGATCTATTTCAACTCTATCTGTTGACACCCAAAAATGATAAAGCCTGCTTCCACACGATAACTACCAAAGATCCATAATGGCCGAGTCTATCGTCAGGTCATCTGACAGAAATTCACTGACGATAGCAACAGGGATAATGAAAGGGATTTTTAAAATGGGAGTTATGTCTGTCAGATATGTCAAAGAAATAGAACTTTATTCTTTAAAAATCTTTTATTGATATACTCGGTGTATTTTTAAATGACGTGCTGTTTTAGAAGACCAAATACCATATTTTCAATCTTGAAAATATTACCTCACTGAAAAAAGGACAAGAAAAATCTCTTATTTTGTGGGCAAGTGATTAATGGATCCAGTTACGGTAGAATCTGCCTCAAGTAAAAATACTTTTATTATAAAAGTTATATACTTAAGTCATTATGTGCATTGCTTGTCAAATCTTCACATTCAAGACAAGCAAGACCGAATTTTGTTACGTAAGACGTTTAGTTTTTTCCACAGGAGAATGTTGTAGCGACTTCCGAGTCTGGGAACATAGCCTTAAAGAGTTCGCTTATGCCCTCATTCGAGCTGTACGAGTGGTGCTCTGTAATTGTTTTTAAAATCCAGAGCACCTCTGCCCGAAGTGTCGGGGTTCCACCGACACCCATCATGCCACTGCTCGGCCCTTGTGTTGTTGCTAGCCTTGCCGATGACGTCTGGCTTGGCTGCTGCTGTTGACGTTCGACAGTGGTGCTAGTGCCAACTCCAGGTGCATTCGGAGATTGAACTGTGCAGATCTGAGCGATGGGCTGGTGGCGGTGGAGGGCAGATGCAATGCGCGTTGAGCTCTTCATGTGAGACTCTAAAGCGAAATGACCTATAGTGGACAACTTGAAGGTCTTTCGACAAACACAGCATCTTGCTTCAACGTCGCTTCCAGGCACCTCCCTCACCCAATCACGATATCTTTCATCTGAAAGCCACTGCTGATTAAAACGACACTTCCCCATGCTGCGATTCACGGAGTCTCCTCTCCACCACGGACTCCGACGATTGCGCCGGCGCGAAAATGTATCAGTATTGTTTCTTTCTTTGCGCATACTCCAAGAAATTCACTGATGTTACGCAAAACCCACGTTTTCACATTGTAGAACAGTATGAGTAAATTTAAGACCTTTGTTTAAAAAATTAAGACTTGGGCAAAGCAATTTAAGACTTTTTAAGGCCTTAATTTTTGAATATTAAATTTAAAATTTTTAAGACCCCGCGGCTACGATGATAGATGTATTTTTCTTTTTTTTTTTCTTATCCATGTTTTCTTGTCTCTTTCGAATATTCGTACATAGACCGTAAGACGCCACCTAGCCAAAGACTTGGATCAGGTTTTACTCGCATGGGACGCTACAAACAGGGCTGCGTAAATACACGAATGGGTCCGACGTATATTCAATATGGCGGCGGTCAAAACAAATTCATCCGATGCTGAAATCTGTTGAATATCCAGATAATTATGTCATGTTGGAAGTTGCATATTTGTGCAAGATTTTCGATATTGAGACCATGAAGTCAAGTAATACGCCACGAAACGTTCCAAATAGGGTATAAAATGCTCGCGTCCATATTGGCCCCTGCCCCTCTCGACAATGCGTTCATTATTCGAAATAGTGCGTCTTAGACGCGGGCGCGCCAACAATCCGAGTCTCTGCCACTGCTGCAGTCACGAGATTAGATAGGCAACTGTTTAAATTTAGTTGGTTTATTTCCCAAAATATGAACGAATTAGTAATTACACCAGTGTGACCCTGACCATAATAAAGCATTTATTGAAAATGAATGAACATGGTAAATGTTACTCAGCATGGCCTTTCTGTGTCCCACAAGCTTCAAATCTGACTGGCTGCTCCGGCACGCGTGACTGAAAAACCTCCTGTGATGGTTTTGTCGATCTGTGGGATCACAGTTCCAATACTCACCTCTATAATGGCCCGAGTGATATATCATCATCATCATCATCATCGTAAAAGACCAATGCATTGTGTTTAGGATATGTAAAAGGAATGTGTGGCAGCAGGGGTGTGGTCGAGCACTGGTTTGTGAATGGAGGGCGAGGCCGGGGAAGGTGAGTGGCAAAACAACCACACGTGTTTAATTAATGGTGTGCGCGCGCGCGCATCTTGCAGTGGCAGCTGGGGGCTTATATGGACAGAGGAAGCAGAGAGGGAGGGAGCTTCCCTGCATGCCATGTGTGTGAGAGACAGGGGCGCAGATACGTTTTTTGAACTGGGGGGGACAAAGCTGCCAGCAAACCAACCCCAACCCCACCCCCAACATGTGTTGTGCGAGGAATATACTCTGATGCCCTCAGGGTGGCGACATTACTCAGCTAAGACAAAAAACCATCACTCCATCCCTGCAACCGTTAGCTTAGGCCTACTAATAAATAAATAAGAGTAGGAATAGAGCACACCTGTGATGTCTGGTGCTCTCATGTGCTATTTACCACTGACACGACAGGATGTCATGTGGGTTGAATATATATATATATATATATATATATATATATATATATATATATATATGTGTGTGTGTGTGTGTGTGTTAACCATAGCGAGAGGCTGGGCTACGTGTGTGCGTGTAAAGTGTAAACCAGTGCATCCTGACTTTCTAACTATGCCTGTGTGTTGCGTGAGCGGCAGTCAGTCAACAACTCTTCGCAAAGTTTCCTTATGAAACAATATGCTCGCTGAAATTATGGCAGGGAACGCCAGATTAAACATTAAAACTGCCTTCTGAGCACTGTATCTACAGGCTGCCACCGAAAGAAGGAGGCTACCAGAAAGGCATCACTCCGTACGATTTTACTTTCACTATGACATTACTTTGAACAGACTATCAAAAAATTGCAAGGTGATATGATAAAGTAAGGCACAGTTTACTTACAGTCGTTGTTTTTTGAAAAAACGATGCAATCGTTTTCTGCCTTTTCGGTTTGGCACCCTTCATCATGCCGTGTTGGGGTCCTGAACTAGGAGGAACTGTCCCCGATATGCCTGTCAAACTTGTTGTGGGTAACCATAGCAACCAAGCTCGCAACCTGTGCAGTCTGCGCAGCTCAACCAACCGAATATCAGTCTTTGTTTTGTTTTATGTGAGTTGTTGCAACTATGTATGTACTGCTGTGCACCTCAATAAACCGAATGGTAATTAGTCTTTTGATTTTTCCGTGAGGTTTGCCTTATGCAAAGAAAGACAGCATAGACGTTTTTTCCTCCCTATAAGTGGGGGGGACCGAACGAGGTGAATTTAAATCTGGGTGGGACGAATCCCACCCGTCCCCCCCTCTATCTGCGCCCGTGGTGAGAGAGGAAAGTATTGATGTTTAAAAGCTTAATCCTCCAGCGGATTTACTCTTAAACTTAAGTAAAAGTATTCGTAGATTTCAACAGTCAAACATTCATTTTCCGAGACTAAATAGCATTCTAGAAATTTTTTTTTTAATTAAAAAAATACCAGACGGGCCTCCCGTGGAAGTGACGTATGCGATGACATGGCTTAGTGGAATCTTGGAGCAACTCGGCTGTTTATATCCTCTGCTTACATTGTGGTTTTGCTAGTTTTACAAGTATTTTTACTGAATTTATAGGTTTTTACATACTGCAAGTATGCCTCATTGCACAGCATATAAATGCCAAAATGATGGTTAAAAAAAAAAAAAAAAAAAAAAAGACAAGAGGATATCTTTTCACCATTTACCTGGCCAGAATCATCACTATTCGCAAGAAATGGATTCATGCCATTGGAAGACCTCAAAACAATCTGCCGCGGTGCCCGACTTACACTCCGAACATTTTTGAATCATCCGGTTTCGATGAATCGACGGAATTAAAAGCAAGATTAATGGGGGCTTCCTGAATAAAAAGAGAGAAAAGACGAAGCCATGCCAACAATATCTGCCCATCGATCAGCTCCAAAAGTCCACCGATGCGGTGTTGAGCGGCAACAGAGACAACACCACCGCGAGGTTAGTTTCTTTGTAGTATAACCGGGACCGATCCAGCCCAAGAATCTGACACATGCACATATGCAGAAATATTTCCACAGATTTTACCAGATCGCTATGGATTTTCATAGGCGTGTAGAGTAGGGTGCATTAGTTGCCCCCTAAAAATGAAAAAGTTCCTCCGATCATGATGCATTTTTGTTTTTATGTTCCTTTTGCTAAGAAAACACACTGGGTGAAATATTTTGACGAAATTCAAAAGTTTAATGGTGGCACCAGGAGCTCAAAGTTATGGAAAAAGCTGCTATTTTATGACTTTTATGACAATTTCGATCACTTTTCATGAAACATCATGGCACCTTATAGAGTATACCAAATATCTTAGATACACATTTTTAGTCCATATTCTAAATATATTATCAAGCACAGTTTGAGTTTTAGCTGTTCATTGAATCATTGTTCAACTACTTTTAAACAATACAAATGCATTATGAATCACATTAACGCTTCTCAATCCCTCGCAAAGGTTCTTAACATGATCTCTGGCTCACAAGGAATCAATAAATGGAGTCCAACATTGTGATTCAAACCTTACGCGAAAACATAAAATAAGTGTTTTTTGGCAAAAAATGAACCTCATGGTGCCACCATTAGACTTTTGAATATGGTCAAAAAAATGTTACAGGATGTCTTTATTGGTGAAAAGGAACACCCAAACAAAAATGCATCAGATTTTATGAAAGTGAGGGCAACTGATGCACTCTAGTGTAGAGCACGCCGAGCCCTTTCCGAAGAGGGCAGCCACGGCCCGCTATGATCGCGGCTCAGCCCGGTCTGTTGGTTGAGCATGGTTATAGCCCACGTAGTTGGCTCACGGTAAAGTAAACAAACACCTCGTGACCGATGCCAAGTGGTGCACATACAGTGGTGCTTGAAAGTTTGTGAACCCTTGAGAATTTTCTATATTTCTGCATAAATATGACTGAAAACATCATCAGATTTTCACACAAGTCCTGAAAGTAGATAAAGAGAACCCAGTTAAACAAATGAGACAAAAAAAATTATACTTGTTCATTTATTTATTTATTGAGGAAAATGATCCAATATTACATATCTGTGAGTGGCAAAAGTATGTGAACCTCTAAGATTAGCAGTTAATTTGAAGGTGAAATTAGTGTCAGGTGTTTTCAATCAATGGGCTGACAATCAGGTGTGAGTGGGCACCCTGTTTTATTTAAAGAACAGGGATCTATCAAAGTCTGAGCTTCACAACACATGTTTGTGGAAGTGCATCATGGCACGAACAAAGGAGATTTCTGAGGACCTCAGAAAAAGCGTTGTTGATGCTCATCAGGCAGGAAAAGGTTACAAAACCATCTCTAAAGAGTTTGGACTCCACCAATCCACAGTCAGACAGATTGTGTACAAATGGAGGAAATTCAAGACCATTGTTACCCTCCCCAGGAGTGGTCGACCAACAAAGATCACTCCAAGAGCAAGGCGTGTAATAGTCGGCGAGGTCACAAAGGACCCCAGGGTAACTTCTAAGCAACTGAAGGCCTCTCTCACATTAACATTAGCCAATGCTCATGAGTCCACCATCAGAACACTGAACAACAATGGCATGCATGGCAGGGTTGCAAGGAGAAAGCCACTGCTCTCCAAAAAGAACATTGCTGCTCATCTGCAGTTTGCTAAAGATCACGTGGACAAGCCAGAAGGCTACTGGAAAACTGTTTTGTGGATGGATGAGTCCAAAATAGAACTTTTTTGTTTAAATGAGAAGCGTTATGTTTGGAGAAAGGAAAACACTGCATTCCAGCATAAGAACCTTATCCCATCTGTGAAACATGGTGGTGGTAGTATCATGGTTTGGGCCTGTTTTGCTGCATCTGGGCCAGGGCGGCTTGCCATCATTGATGGAACAATGAATTCTGAATTATACCAGCGAATTCTAAAGGAAAATGTCAGGACATCTGTCCATGAACTGAATGTCAAGAGAAGGTGGGTCTTGCAGCAAGACAACGACCCTAAGCACACAAGTCGTTCTACGAAAGAATGGTTAAAGAAGAATAAAGTTAATGTTTTGGAATGGCCAAGTCAAAGTCCTGACCTTAATCCAATCGAAATGTTGTGGAAGGACCTGAAGCGAGCAGTTCATGTGAGGAAACCCACCAACATCCCAGAGTTGAAGCTGTTCTGTACGGAGGAACGGGCTAAAATTTCTCCAAGCCGGTGTGCAAGACTGATCAACAATTAGCGGAAATGTTTAGTTGCAGTTATTTCTGCACAAGGGGGTCACACCAGATACTGAAAGCAAAGGTTCACATACTTTTGCCACTCACAGATATGTAATATTGGATCATTTCCCTCAATAAATAAATGACCAAGTGCAATATTTTTGTCTCATTTGTTTAACTGGGTTCTCTTTATCTACTTTTAGAACTTGTGTGAAAATCTGATGATGTTTTAGGTCATATTTATGCAGAAATATAGAAAATTCTAAAGGGTTCACAAACTTTCAAGCACCACTGTATATTTCTGCACGCGCATGGGTCTGGATCCTTCCCTGGGATATTATCGGTGTCTTACCTGGTGAATTGTAATCGGTATGCCGATGCGTTGTCGGCTCTTCAGCGTATACTGGAAGAAAATACGGGTAACGAAGAAAACACCAACCTTAAAGAACAATCACCGACGGAGCATTCGGTTGAACTTCAGGTACGGTCGACTAAACTCCAGATAAGAGAATTACTCAGAACGTTGTAGGTATCATGCCGCCATCTTGTGTCAGAACTACAATTCCCAGTCCACTTCCGTGTGACCTACGTCACGCGTGGGCGGGATCATCTACGTCATCATACAAGGAAACATAAAACAATGGGACAACGCTTCCATCTTCGCTCTCTCACGGCTGGCTCCCGATGGATCTGGACGTATAAAGAGGCGCTCTCCACCCCAAAAAGACGTCTTCTTTCTTGCAAGATCCATCACTCAGCGCGATTTTGCTTCTTACCCTTGGCAAAGGTAAACTCTAGAGTCGCGCGATCTCTAAACTCAGCCTGAGTTACAACCGGTTTACTTGCATTAGAAGTGACGTCACGACTGCAGCCCAGGCAGTCAGAAGTTAAGAAGCGATTGAATCCTTTTTAACTCAAAAGCGTTGTGCATCTGATTCTGATCAGAGACTTTTCCTCACGAACGCTGAGATTCGGACCAAGAACCCTCTGCTTTTCACGGGAACCACCCAAGTGCTCCGCTGGACCCGGAAGTTTTCTCCGCCTCCATCACGAGCGGCTCACGTGCTCCCACGGCGAGGCCCGAGACTACACCGGCGAATAGTTCTTCATATCTTGCTAAAGGCAGGATTAAGTAAGATTTTGGCATTTGGGCATAATTAGGATAGTCTTAGGAATTTGCTTTTATTTGAAATAGTGTGAATTTAAACCCAGGTTTATTGTTACACTGTTGAACACGCAGCGTGTTGATTTATTTTGGTTCTATGTTCTCTCAATTGTTTAATAGATAGGCTGCGCATGCTTCTCTCTTTTATTCTTTACTACTAACATATAGTTCTCATTATTATACATCTTGATGTCATTAAGATTTCAGTGGATTCAGTATGGTTATGAGCTAGTGGGTTAGCTACAGCTTCGCTTTTGTCTGCTTAGCAACACAAAGCTAATCAAGGCCTACCATGTGCTCAGCAAGCCATCAGGCCTAACAAACACACTTTAGCTAGGCTATAGGGCCTTTCACAAACACATACTAGCAACACAAGGCTAATCTAGGCCTCCACCACGTGTAGTTAGCTACACGAGGCTAAACACAGAGCTAATCCTTTGTTCTGTTTAGATAACATTCTTTTGTTTAGCTACCAACAAGCTAGGCCTCCACCACGTGTAGTTAGCTACACGAGGCTAAACACATGGTCAAGTCCTTCACACTCCCTCTCTCTCTCTCTCTCTCACACACACACACACACACACTTACTTCACTGCTTGTATATATTGATTTATCTTTTTATCTTTGTATAATAAACTCATTTATTAAACAAACTGTGTTTATTTGTGTGAACAACATCTGAAGTCCCCAATTTTCTCAAAGAATTCAAAAAGGGTGCAAATGTTATATAATATGGTAAGTGATCTTAATAATTTGGAAATGTACCATAATTTAGCTGTTTGGTAATTTATTATTAAGCACCAGGATTAATGGTATGATTCACTAAATGATTCCCTAAATGATTCATTGAACAATTCCCTAAATGATTCACTAAATGATTCATTGAACGATTCACTGAACGATTCACTTCAAATGAGAGTGATTCTATGGAATGATTCAATTCAAACGAGTCAAATTAAATGATTCAATGGGATTGATTCATTTTAATTATTGACCTTCAAAATTTAATGAGACTGATTTAACGAGATTGATCACTTAATATCAATAATTAACTGATTGCACCCACAACGTTTTGCATGAAACTCACTGATTTGAAATTTCTGAAGTTTTATTTCATGGTAGTTTCAGTTATGTGCTCGGAACGTGAACTGACCAGAAAGAGGGATGTTACTGTGCAGATGAACCAGTCAGTGTTGAACTCCAGACAGAGACAGTTGTCTTCGAAGACAAGATTATCCAGTGTTCTTTGTTGGGAGATGAAAGTGTCTCATTAGATGATTCGTTTAAACTCTACTAGTAAAACCACGATGTAAGCAGAGGATATAAATAGCCGAGTTGCTCCAAGCTTCCACGAAGCCACGTCTTCACATACACTACCGTTCGAAAGTTTGGGGTCACCCAGACAATTTAGTGTTTTCCATGAAAAGTCACACTTTTATTTCCCACCATAAGTTGTAAAATGAATAGAAAATATAGTCGAGACATTTTTCTGGCCATTTTGAGCATTTAATCGACCCCACAAATGTGATGCTCCAGAAACTCAATCTGCTCAAAGGAAGGTCAGTTTTATAGCTTCTCTAAAGAGCTCAACTGTTTTCAGCTGTGCTAACATGATTGTACAAGGGTTTTCTAATCATCCATTAGCCTTCTGAGGCAATGAGCAAACACATTGTACCATTAGAACACTGGAGTGAGAGTTGCTGGAAATGGGCCTCTATACACCTATGGAGATATTGCACCAAAAACCACACATTTGCAGCTAGAATAGTCATTTAGCACATTAGCAATGTATAGAGTGGATTTCTGATTAGTTTAAAGTGATCTTCATTGAAAAGAACAGTGCTTTTCTTTCAAAAATAAGGACATTTCAAATGCCGCTTTTCCACTACCAACGCGGCTGAGTCGGGCTGAGCCGTGCCGTGCTGAGTCGAGCTGAGCGGGGCTGTTGGAGTTGCATTTCGACTACAACCGCGCTGAACCGTGCTGACTGGAAGTGGGTGGACACATGGGTGGAGTTAGCGAAAGTGGGTGGACGTCACGTGATGTCGTTAGGCGGCGCAAACAGTGACATCAGTGAGCTTTTAAGCGGTAGTCTCACGACCCGGATAGTAAACAATAAACATGGAGGACATGGAGTCGTTAGTGTTGCTGGTCTTGGTGCTGTGGCTTGTTGTCACCGACAACGTGGACAGATACTGGCAAGAGTGTATAGATGAGGCGAGGCGCATAAGGCTTCATAATTCTCGTAATTCTTCTCCTTCCGGGTTTGCGGTGTTTACAGATTCCAGCGTGCTTGCGGGGCGTGTGTGGGCATGTGAGGACACTCCTCCTCACCAATCAGTGCACAGGGGAGTGTCTGCTCACGCCCCCAGCTGCACTCAGCACGGTTTGGCTCGCTTCAGCCCCACTCCAAAACGGTGCGAGTTTTAGGGGCTAAGCAGGGCTGAAGCGAGTTGAGTCGTGCTGGTTTTTGGTAGTCGAAACGCGAGCCGTATCGGGCTGAAGCGAGCTGAAAAAGGGTAGTGGAAAAGGGCCAAAAGTGACCCCAAACTTTTGAACGGTAGTGTACGTCACTTCCGTGGGAGGCCCGTCTAGTATTTTAATAAAACGCCGTTTTTCTAGAACATTATTTGGTCTCCGAAAATGAATGTTTGACTGTTGAAATCTACGAATACTTTTACTTAACGCAAGTTTAAGAGTAAATCCACTGAAGGATCCCTTTAAATAAAAAGTTTGGCCTACAACTAACCCACCTGCCAAAGTGCTTCAGAGTCACGGGTTTTGGTGTCTGGAATGGGGTCTCTCTCTCTCACACGCACGCCATTAATTAGACACCGGTGTGATTGTTTTGCCACTCACCATCCCCAGCCTCGCCCTCCATTCACAAACTGGCACTTGACCACACCCCCGCTGCCACAGTAGGATTTATTTTTACAGCACTGCTCAGCAAATAAGATCCATTTCCGTGCTCTTGAATGAGAGCGTCACATAATTTTTAAATTTAAACAGCACAATCGTGTGTGTGTGTGTGTGTGTGTGTGTGTGTGTGTGTACTCACAGTGTCAGCTATGTCGCTGTTTGTGCTGATCTTGTGCGACTGCCTGTGTGCCATCCACAACTCAGCCGTGTCGAAGAGGGCCAGACACTCCAGGCACTGGTACTGGATTGGAACTGCTGCAACCGCCGCGTCCGTTTCTGCTACCTCACACAGCTCTGTCAGGCAACAGCATACAGATATACCGAATAAACAGCACCAAAAAAAAAAAAAAAAAAAAAAAAAAGTACGCAAGGCCATTATTAAAAAAATGTTCTGTTTCCGGTCCACCGGCCGGGTGAGTGCTGTTTGTGCGGTTGAAATTTTTTTTTTTTAACGCCGGTTTTTCGACATTTTTTTCAGGTTCATAAATCTAAAATCGAACTTGGCATTTGCGCATTCCCAGGGCTTTCCACTAAGGCTCATACTAGCCAGCCATGACAAATAAGTAGCCAGCCGGGGGGGGAGTAAACACAAACTAAACTCCTGTGCACGCAGTTCCCAGGATTAAATGTATTTTCCACAGGCCATTTATTTATTCACTTTACTCAAATACAAAGTAAAATGGCAGTAAATCTTCTTTCTTTTCTTGCGTATTGCATCATGAGGCGTTCCTGGCTTGTAAATCTCTTATTTTCGGTGCATGACACATTCACGCAGCTGAGCATGCTATGAATTAACAACGACAACGGTCTGCAGTGGGGCTACAGAGTTAAACACTCAGCGAACATTTCTCCATTTGTGTATGAAAATACACTCCAACCACTCAGTTTGGATTCATTTACAACCAACGGTGTCTTTTGACGCCAGCACGTAATTGAACGAGAGAAGACTGGTTTACCGGAGACAAAATAAGCGTCCTCTCTGCTTCTGTCCCCTCCGACGGCCCCGACACACTACTGCCTCCGCCGAGTGTGCGCGCGCGCGCACACACCGCATGTCGGGGCCGCGGATGAGTTACTCTCCCTTGATCAACGAAGTCGGCGGGGAATTTGTGGTTATTATCGGTACAAACAGCGCGAAATCACAACTTAAATGAGTGCGGTTCAGTTTGACATTATTGTCAGTCCGTTAGATAAACATTTCATTTTATTAAAATCTCATCTCATCTCATTATCTGTAGCCGCTTTATCCTGTTCTACAGGGTCGCAGGCAAGCTGGAGCCTATCCCAGCTGACTACGGGCGAAAGGCGGGGTACACCCTGGACAAGTCGCCAGGTCATCACAGGGCTGACACATAGACACAGACAACCATTCACACTCACATTCACACCTACGGTCAATTTAGAGTCACCAGTTAACCTAACCTGCATGTCTTTGGACTGTGGGGGAAACCGGAGCACCCGGAGGAAACCCACGGGGAGAACATGCAAACTCCACATAGAAAGGCCCTCGCCGGCCACGGGGCTCGAACCCAGAACCTTCTTGCTGTGAGGCGACAGCGCTAACCACTACACCACCGTGCCGCCCTTTATTAAAATCAAAAATTAATATTTAGAGCCTGTGGGCTACAAAATTAGTCGTCATTAAAGTAGCCGGCTGGACTTAATTGTGTAGTCGGCTGTACGGCTGGCAACTGGCGCTTGTGGAAAGCCCTGCATTCCGCACAGAATATAGAATTGAATCAGCTCTGCGCATGCGACGTGCGGCACAAAAAAACGGCAGCCACCATGAAGGAAGCAGATCCGGAGTTTTCAAACATTTGCTTAAGTGTGAAATCGCAAAATGGTATTCTAGCGAACAACAAAATAGTAAAGATTCAGAAAAACAAATCATTCAGTGATCATTTTAATAGTGTAATTTCATCCGAACTCGGCCTAACGCTCGATTTAGAACTACAAAAAGTCCATGTGTCGGATATTTTAAGTACCTTTGTAAAAGTTTTGCAGTCAGCATTTAAAATGCTAACTTAAAGTTTTTGTACAAGTTTCAGTTGATTAAACTGTCATATTTTATTAAATGTGTCTGCTTTTGTAATAAAAAAGTACTGAAAGAAAAAGCAAACAGCATTGCGATTTCCCATCCATCCAGTGATTCCACGCTTATGGGTACTGAAATGGGGACATGAACTTATTTTTAAAAATTCACCTAAAACCATTTCTTTTTTTTTACCATCAGGTCACAAAACATGTAATCTTTAATGAATGATATGTTAAAAGATAACTAATTTTCTGAGATGTAATAAAAACATATTTATATGCCAAAGTCAGAACGTAACAGAAGTGTTGTGGACATATATATTCTCAATTTTAACAATGTAGAATTACTTTTTGAAACATAGGAAGGTGATGTTTTAGCAAATATAATTAATAAACATGTGTAGTAGAATAAACATACACATTCTTTCAATAAGATTAACATGGTATATAGCTAGATTGTAATTAATTTGTAACAGACGCAAGATGGACAATCGTAACAGAAGTAATGTAATGGCCCTTTTCCACTACCCTTTTTCAGCTCGCTTCAGCTCACTTCAGCCCGACACGGCTCGCGTTTCGACTACCAAAAACCAGCACGACTCAGCTCGCTTCAGCCCTGCTTAGCCCCTAAAACTCACACGGTTTTGGAGTGGGGCTGAAGCGAGCCAAAGCGAGCCGACTGAGGCTGGGGGCGTGAGCAGACACTCCCCTGTGCACTGATTGGTGAGGAGGAGTGTCCTCACACGCCCACACACGCCCCGCGAGCGCGCTGGGATCTGTAAACACCGCAAACCCGGAAGGAGAAGAATTACGAGAATTTCCGAAGCCTTATGCGCCTCGCCTCATCTATACGCTCTTGCCAGTATCTGTCCGCGTTGTCGGTGACAACAAGCCACAGCACCAAGACCAGCAACACTAACGACTCCATGTCCTCCATGTTTATTGTTTACTATTCGGGTCGTGAGACTACCGCTTAAAAGGTCACTGATGTCACTGTTTGCGCTGCTTAACGACATCACCTGAGGTCCACCCACTTTCGCTAACTCCACCCAATGTGTCCACCCACTTCCAGCCAGCACGGTTCAGCACGGTTGTAGTCGAAATGCAACTCCAACAGCCCCGCTCAGCTCGACTCAGCACGGCACGGCTCAGCCCGACTCAGCCGCGTTTGTAGTGGAAAAGCGGCATAACAGACATCATTTTGGAACTCATAGGCTTGACTTTGGCATATAAATGTTTTTATTACATCTCAAAAAATTAAAGTTATCTTTTAACATATCATTCATTAAAGATTACATGTTTTGTGACCTGATGGTAAAAAAAAGAAATGGTTTTAGGTGAATTTTTAAAAATAAGTTCATGTCCCCATAAGCGTGGAATCATATATATATTATATATCTCCTTCCCTCCCGACTGAAAATTTTTTTGCTCACCCCGTGGACAGGAAACGGATTTTTTTAAGGATGGCCTAATTCATTCAAGTAATGAATGATGAACATCTAGGAAGAATACATGGCTCATACGCACTGTGTTCTGCATCCAGGCCTGCCTCCCTCATGTGCAGCTCTTGATGGAGCAGCAGTTCGTCCGAGTTTCTGAGAAGGGTGCCACATTCCAGACACTGGTACTGACTGTCCCTGGTGTCCTCATGGCTGGAAATGGCCACCAGGTCTTCTACTTGTGCACCAGTGTGCACCTGTTGGTGTATCAGCACCTCCTCCAGAGTATTGAAGAGCTGCTGACACTCACTGCACATGTACTGATGCTCCACATACTCTTCCTGTTGCTCACTCATGATCAGTGCACTACTGTCTATCCCTCGGTCATGGGTGCTCGGAATATTTAAACAAGGGACTGGATCCTGCCCGCAACTGAAGAGGTCAGAGAGGAAATATTTAGAGTGGGATCATATCCGAGACAACTCCAGAGCAACCTGAAACAAACATACATAATATCTGTATTATTAACAATTATCTAGCCTGTACGGAGCAGACAACACAGTGAAAAAGCAATCGCAACGTTTTTGATTACTTGATAAAATCATTCGCTTGTACAAGTCTTTGATTTAAGGTGTTTAGTTTCACATTTACAGCGAGTATTCATCCCCCTTGGTGTTTGTCCTGTTTTGTCACATTACAAGCTGGAATTAAAATGGATTTTTGGACGGTTAGCACCATTTGATTTACACAACATGCCTACCACTTTAAAGGTGAAAATTGGTGTTTTATTGTGACACAAACAAGAAGATGAGAGAGGAAAGAAAAACAAAACAGAAATCTGGAGTGTGCATCGGTATTCACGCCTAAATAAGAGCTGGTCCAACCAATTCACTTCATAAGTCACAATTAGTTGATTAAGACCCCGTCCACACGTAGCCGGGTATCTGCTAAATCGAAGATATTTTTCTACGTTTTGGCCTGTCATCCACATGAAAACACATCAAAAACGAATATTTTAAAAAACTCCGGGCAAAGTGAAGATTTTTGAAAACTCCGTGTATGCCTTTTCGTGTAGACAGAGATAACCGGAGTTTTGCGTTTTAGAACGTCACAATCTGCGCCAAAAAAATGACAACAAATCTGCCCTGACGTCAAACGTGCAACCTTTGTTTACTGCAGAGGCCAGATTAAGCATGGACTTAAGCTAGCCGCACACCACGGCGATCCACGCGGTACCGAACCGACCCATTTCAGAGCCGACTCCCGACAGGGCACGCACATATCCCCCGACTGTTGACGAGTGCAGTCGCGATCGAAGCGACACGTGACAACTTAATAGCTTTGTGATTGGCTATTGGATATCGTTACTGTTAAATCCAACACTTGAAGATGCTACAGGCTGAATTACAAATGACACAACACGGAATATGTAGCGCACTATCTAGGCTGCATGAGCTATTATTCCCAACCTTAAATAGTGCACTTATATAGGGGACTTAAAGCGATTTGGAATTCAGCCACACAACTTGAGCAGAGTGGCTTTCCAGCCCACTGTGTCTATGGATAAAGCTTCAGTCTATGGAATTACAGTATATACCTGCATTAGGTGCTACCAACACGTATTTCTCGCGCTAGAAATTGTGTTTAATGATGTCACGTGTTATATGCGAAAGATATGATTGGCTATTGCTAGCGACTCTCGCCGATCAGTCTGGCTCCCGATTAGTTTTTCGAATCGGCTGCGAGATGAGTCGGTACCATCGAAAACTAGTCTTTACGCCTGACTCGCGACTTCAGTTGGCTCGGTACGCTGAAAATCGGCGTAGTGTGCGGCTAGCTAAAGAGTAATGGATCGGAGTAGTGCCTTGAAAGCGTTAATTATTGTGCAGGTGCTATTTACATGTTTAATTTTAGAAGCCCAACTACTGCTCCAAGAGCACAGGTGATGTGATTAGGGGGTAGGATTTGGGGAAATAGCCATCTACAGGTTTGGAATGCTTATGAATGTGATTGAAAACGCAGATGTTCGGTTATGTGTGGAAGGGATTTTTTTCGAAGACGAGGTGGTGTGGATAAAACATTTTTATAAACGGAGGGGGGGAAAATGTTCGGTTTTAAAAATACCCGGCTACGTGTGTACATGGCATAAGATCAACCTGTGTGCAATCAGTGTCACATGATGTCTGTATAAATCAGCCTGTTCTGGAAGGACCCTGACAAAGCAAGCAACGTGAAAACCAAGGAGCCTCCAAACAAGTCAGAGGCAAAGTTGTGGAGAAGTATAGATCAGGGTTGGGTTATAAAAAATATCCCAAACTTTGAATATCCCAGGGAGCACCATTAAATCCATTATAGCAAAATGGAAAGAATATGGCACCACTACAAACCTGACAAGAGAAGGCCACCCACCAAAACTCACAGACCGGGCAAGGAGGGCATTAATCAGAGATGCAGCAAAGACACCAAAGATAACACTGAAAAAGCTGCAAAGATCCACAGCGGAGATGGGAGTATCTGTCCATAGGACCACTTTCAGCCAGACACTCCACAGAATGGGGCTTTATGGAAGAGTGGCCAGAAAAAAGCCATTGCTTAAAGTAAAAACTAAGACGACATGTTTGGAGTTTGCCCAACAGCATGTGGCAGACTCCCCCAAACACATGGAAGAAGATTCTCTGGTCAAATGAGACTAAAATTGATATTTCTGGCCATCATGGGAAATGCCATGTGTGGTGCAAACCCATCACCCTGAGAACACCATTCCTACAGTGAAGCATGGTGGTGACAGCATCATGCTGTGGGGATATTTTTCATCTGCAGGGACAGGAAAGCTGGTCAGGACTGAAGGAAAGATGGATGGCACTAAATACAGGGCAATTCTGGAGGAAAACCTGTTTGAGTCGGCCAGAGGTTTGAGACTGGGATGAAGGTTCACGTTCCAGCAGGACAATGACCCTAAACATACTGCTAAAGCTACACTGGAGTGGTTTAAAGAGAAACATTTAAATGTCTTGGAATGACCTAGTCAAAGCCCAGACCCCAATGCAATTGAGAATCTGTGGCATAACTTGAAGATTGCTGTACACCAACACAACCCATCTAACTTGAAGGAGTTGGAGCAGCTTTGCCTTGAGGAATGGGCAAAAATCCCAGTGGCTAGATGTGCTAAGCTAATAGAGACATATCCCAAGAGACTTGCAGCTGTAATTGCAGCAAAAGGTGGCTCTACAAAGTATTGCCTTTTTTTTTTTTTTTTGGGGGGGGGGGGGGGGGGGGGGGGGGAGTGAATACCTATGCACGCTCCAGATTTCTGTTTTTTTTTTTTTCATCTTAATTATTGTTTGTGTCACAATAAAACAATTTGCACCTTTAAAGTTGTAGGCATGTTGTTTAAATCAAATGGTGCTAACCAGGGCAGGAATTTCATGAGGGCCATGGCCCTCGTGCCCTCTCAATTTGGCCTTGTGCCCTTGGAAAAAAAATATCTGCCGTAAGGCCACAGTGGCCTTGATGCCCTGTGGTTTTGTAGTCTGCCTCGTGACTGCCAGTAGGCTTTAACATCACCTGTGTCTATTGAGAAAACTAGAAAAGCACTCGGAGAGCGCAGACCTCCGCCAAGAATCCTTTAAAAAAATCCGGGATCCAGAAGGTGATCCGGATCACCGCCAAAATTTAATGGATTGTTACTTGTGCCCAGTCACACCTCTGGAAAAAAATTTCAGAGCGATCCGTTCATAACTTCTTCCGTAATGTTGCTAACAGACAAACCAACACTACTGAAAACATAACCTCCTTGGCAGAGGTAAAAATACGTCTTTTGATGACATCCTGGATTCTTATTGGGCAACTCATCAGTGGTGGATCGGACTCGAGCCTGGCATGAATCGCTCCGACGTGCTATAATGACACCAAGCTATCACCAGCCAACCAGGAGACTTAATCAAACGCATCCCCCGCCCATTTGTGTCCGCGTCTGAGACGTTGAATTTTCTCAGAAGGAGGGAAGAAGTTGATGGAGGTAAGACTGCGTGATAAATTAACGAACGAATGGGGGCGTCGTGGCTCAGGTGGATGGGGCGCCATGCCGTGGATCCGGGGACCCGGGTTCGGTTCCGGCCCGAGGTCATTTCCCGATCCCTCCCCGTCTCTCTCCCGCTCGTTTCCTGTCTCTACACTGTCCTATCTAATCAAGGTGGAAAAAGCCCAAAAAAAAAAAAAAAAAAAAAAAAAAAATTAACGAACGAATAAGACAGGAATTTCAACATATAGGGCTTAAGTTTGTTACCGTTAAATAAGCATCACTTATACAGTCACATTATGTCGTTACAACGCTGACCCGCTTTTAACGTGCCGAGTACCGACTGTAGCCGGTAACAAATGCTAATTAGCTTGCTGTTAAGTTTTTCCTTTGTCGAGCTTTAAGCGTAAGGTCATGGATGTTCCTACTGCTTGTTCCTGCCGTAATATGATACGTGATATGTGCTGTTGTCTGTTCATAGCCACTTTTTTAATCTATGCAGTTAGCATTGTTTTGTTACTAGTATCGTATGTTTCTTTTGAACTTTGGGGTTAACAGTGTAATAGTGTTGCAGTGTTCTGCAAATTTGCAATTTAATATTTCAGATCTTGAGACATGAAAGTGCCGTTTTAAAAAAATAAAAGGTCAGAAATGTTTTCTTTGTCGTCTATTTAGTTCATTTTATTTCCTCGATAATTTTCCTTGATTGAGAAATCGGTCTGGGCTCTTACGGGTTAATCAGTAGCCTGCATGCTCGTATATGTTCCATTTACAGTCAAACATTTTGATGAACTCCAGGCTCAATTTTGATTAATCAAAAATCTGCGTAGTAGTACAGTCTGAAGATGCTCTTGCACATTCGGTGTCAATTGAACAAAAATTATGGGAGGATATAGGTTTAATAAGTTTTCCAATTTTTGAAGTGAGTGATGGATTGATAAGTTCAGATGTGTTCAATATTTTCTTATCTTCAGACATAATAGTGTAGGAGATGTTTCTTTACCTGCTTGATAGTTTCGACTGAGACTCCAATCTTCCTCAGAAGGGTCATTAGTCCTTAAATTTAAATTCACTATAGACGTGAGCTTAAAATTGTTTTATTTTATGGCCTTGGTGCCCTGGCTTTTGGCCTTCGTGCCCTCAAAAAATTGACAGCACAAAAGGCCAAGTGGCCTTGCCCCTAAAATGACGAAATTCCACGCCTGGTGCTAACCCTCCAAAAATCCATTTCAATTCCAGCTTGCAATGCGACAAAACAGGACAAACACCAAGGGGGAGGAATACTTTTGCAAGACACTGTATCTCCTTAATGAACCTGTTGAATTGATTGTGCTACATCACTGCAGGGCTCGACATTAACGCTCGTCCGGGACAAGTGATACTTTGTCAGACAAGTTCATTGTCTCAGTTACTTGTCCGATCGGACAAGTGCCAAAATACGCTGATATTCGGGTTGACAATATCAAGACAAGTCAACTTCCTTTCAACTTACCCGACAGGACAAGTGGTTTCAAAAGTTAATGTAGAGCCCTGCACTGTGCAGTGGTACTGCACGGAGGACCAGACGTACCGATGTGATGCTGACTATGGGGATGACTCTGGAATAAAATGTTGGATTGGATCTGACAGTTTCTGATTTGAACGCTGCATACTTTATTCTGTGAACGTATGTGATATTGACTGATGCAACACAAATCGGGTACCTGAGCAGGCTTTCGTCTAAACCGGGGAACAGGGGCGCTGCGCCCTCTTACTCTCGGCGTGCGCGCTCTTACCGAAATGCCGATTGAACCCCAAGTCACACTTAGGCCATGCACTTAGACTGCATGTTGTGCAGTAGCATATTTCTCCAAACGATCTTTTCTCCATGAAAACATCCCAGCAACACCACGTGACAATGTGTCTGATCATCAAATACGTTATAATTACTCCAAAAATATTCCAATCATACAACCCCGATTCCAAAAAAGTTGGGACAAAGTACAAATTGTAAATAAAAACGGAATGCAATGATGTGGAAGTTTCAAAATTCCATATTTTATTCAGAATAGAACATAGATGACATATCAAATGTTTAAACTGCGAAAATGTATCATTTAAAGAGAAACATTAGGTGATTTTAAATTTCATGACAACAACACATCTCAAAAAAGTTGGGACAAGGCCATGTTTACCACTGTGAGACATCCCCTTTTCTCTTTACAACAGTCTGTAAACGTCTGGGGACTGAGGAGACAAGTTGCTCAAGTTTAGGGATAGGAATGTTAACCCATTCTTGTCTAATGTAGGATTCTAGTTGCTCAACTGTCTTAGGTCTTTTGTGTCATATCTTCCGTTTTATGATGCGCCAAATGTTTTCTGTGGGTGAAAGATCTGGACTGCAGGCTGGCCAGTTCAGTACCCGGACCCTTCTTCTACGCAGCCATGATGCTGTAATTGATGCAGTATGTGGTTTGGCATTGTCATGTTGGAAAATGCAAGGTCTTCCCTGAAAGAGACGTCGTCTGGATGGGAGCATATGTTGCTCTAGAACCTGGATATACCTTTCAGCATTGATGGTGTCTTTCCAGATGTGTAAGCTGCCCATGCCACACGCACTAATGCAACCCCGTACCATCAGAGATGCAGGCTTCTGAACTGAGCGCTGATCACAACTTGGGTCGTCCTTCTCCTCTTTAGTCCGAATGACACGGCGTCCCTGATTTCCATAAAGAACTTCAAATTTTGATTCGTCTGACCACAGAACAGTTTTCCACTTTGCCACAGTCCATTTTAAATGAGCCTTGGCCCAGAGAAGACGTCTGCGCTTCTGGATCATGTTTAGATACGGCTTCTTCTTTGAACTATAGAGTTTTAGCTGGCAGTGGCGGATGGCACGGTGAATTGTGTTCACAGATAATGTTCTCTGGAAATATTCCTGAGCCCATTTTGTGATTTCCAATACAGAAGCATGCCTGTATGTGATGCAGTGCCGTCTAAGGGCCCGAAGATCACGGGCACCCAGTATGGTTTTCCGGCCTTGACCCTTACGCACAGAGATTCTTCCAGATTCTCTGAATCTTTTGATGATATTATGCACTGTAGATGATGATATGTTCAAACTCTTTGCAATTTTACACTGTCGAACTCCTTTCTGATATTGCTCCACTATTTGTCGGTGCAGAATTAGGGGGATTGGTGATCCTCTTCCCATCTTTACTTCTGAGAGCCGCTGCCACTCCAAGATGCTCTTTTTATACCCAGTCATGTTAATGACCTATTGCCAATTGACCTAATGAGTTGCAATTTGGTCCTCCAGCTGTTCCTTTTTTGTACCTTTAACTTTTCCAGCCTCTTATTGCCCCTGTCCCAACTTTTTTGAGATGTGTTGCTGTCATGAAATTTCAAATGAGCCAATATTTGGCATGAAATTTCAAAATGCCTCGCTTTCAACATTTGATATGTTGTCTATGTTCTATTGTGAATACAATATCAGTTTTTGAGATTTACAAATTATTGCATTCCGTTTTTATTTACAATTTGTACTTTGTCCCAACTTTTTTGGAATTGGGGTTGTAGTAGATACACCGCCAGACGGTGCAAAAACAATCCGAACTGGCGGTTTCCAAACTGAGGCGCCATGTTTAGTTGTTTACTTGTTGCGGCTGCTCTCGCGAGATTTGACATGGGTTACATACAAGGTCAGCTGACTTGTAGAGCGAGATTTCTCGAGACTGAATGACCTTTCACCCACCGGCGCGGGAGCTTTTGACAGAAGTAGTTCGCGAGTTGTTTTTGTTGACACTTGGGCACGAAACGGAAGAAAGCCAAAGACTGTCCGGGGCAGAAGAAGATTACTTCTTTCTTTTTCAATGTTGACAGACCCTTTGTTACAATTTCCCTCTCAGATAGCATCAGAACGTCCCATCGTAGCCTCAATTTTTCAAAGGCTTCGCACGGCGGAGGGGGGGACGGACAACCGGCACCCCTCTGCTTCGCTCCCTCGCCATGGTGAGCGCCCTCATACTAAATTTTTCTAGAAAAAACCCTGCCTGAGCATAGAATAAAAACGGTTTTAAAGTCTACAGCTAGTATGATGGTTTTACAAATCTTGCCACCTAATTATTTACCAAGTTACTTTAAGGATTAGATTTATGCATCTGCCGATACTTGAAACCAAAAATCACCTTGAATGCCTTGCGCATAATTTTATAATTACATTTAAAAACATTTTTGTGATGAAATTCTGAGTTGAATTTTTTTTTTCCATTTAAATTTCTTCATTGACATGTGGGTCTATTTCCACATTCCTACTACGGCTGTGCGATGTCCCCTTAATTGGCATCGACGATGTTTACGGTGCAAACATCGTGATGGACGATCATATCATGGGCGGGGGGGGGGGGGGGGGGGGGATTTTAATACCACATTATTAAATATATTATTATTATTATTATTATTATTATTATTAATAAAAGTATTAGATACTCATCCGAGGCTTTGGCACAAAGAAAAAAAGCGCTAGGTGATGTGGAATATTTGGCCTTGATAACGGATATGTGGTCCAGCTGCAACATGATGCCCTACATGTCAGCTACCGTACATTATGTGGACCGGGAGTGGGCAATGCAGTCCAAATGCCTGCAGACGAGTTTCATGCCAGAGACACATTCAGCGGACAATTTAGAAGACGCATTGAGCGAGACACTTGCCGAATGGAAAATAGAGGAGAAAAAGATCGCCTGCAACAACGGACAACGGGGCGAATATTGTCGCAGCCATCAGGCAATTGAAATGGCCGTGGTTAAGTTGTTTTGGGCACAATTTGAACCTGGCCATAACCAACTCGCTTGCGCAACAGAGGGCCAGTACAGACCGAGCGTTTGGAGTTTGCCGAGCAGTCAACACTGCGTTTGCGCACAGCTGGCTTCGGAGAAATGAGCTGCGCAAAGCGCAGGTGGAAATGAACCTCCCCGAGCACTCACTGATCACGGCAAGATATTAATCTGCTCTAACAATGAAAGACTAGTATTCAAACTATGAGAAGAAACTACACTTAAGCTATTACTCATTGTTTATTTACACCATATCAATTGAAGATGCGTTTCGGCCTTTAGTGCGCACTTGAACGCGCTAATTTTTCCAATTTATTAGTGTTTCAATTATTGCACCAGCTTTTAAAATCATGATTTAATTTTTTTTTTTTTTTTTACTGTCTTTACATTTGACAGAATCACCTTCATTCTTCATTTGGTTTGACATTATGGCTTAGAGTGGACCATTTTGTGTCTGAAAGTAGGCCTATTTAACAGATTAAAAGTTATTTGACTTCTGCCGAAGTCTGCGCTTCACTGCCGTTTGATAAGGTGCAATATTTCCCGACTGAAGTCGTTAATAGTGGCTATTTGTTTGAACAACATGACAAATTTTACATTAAAAGTATAGTGTAGGCTAAAAAATGAAGTCAAAATATATTATTAGTAGCATACTGTATTTGTGTAACCACATGTTATGTTCACTAGCACGTCCCTGCACCATAGCCTACGTGAACAAGCGGTAATAGGATATTACTTTATAATGATTTATATAATTATGTATTTATAATTATGTTATATATTTATATATTAAATAAAACTAACTAACTAAACTAACAAAAAACTAACTTTTTAGGTTAAATAGGCCCAGATGATACCGTATATGCATGATTATGACAGGAGGGGGCGTGGTATCACGATGGTGGCTCTCCACCGTGATGGATGACCACCATCGTCGATGGACGATGGCATCGTCTATCGGCACAGCCCTAATTCCTACATTACCACCAGCTGCTAATAGAGGAGCCAGGGTGAATTACCTCATGCTTCAGCTCTACCTAAAGAGAGTGATGCAGCAGCGCTTTAGTTTGTCTTTGTATTCGTATTATTCACGCTAATACTATCATCAATGCCACCATGCTTGTCGCGTCAAAGTTCAGTAACTTGAACTTGTTTCCTTGTCAGTAAAAGCTCTTTTTTTGGTTATGTATTCTCATATTTGATGCAACCATGATAAAACCCCTCACTTCTGTTGTCGGGCTCAGTGTCCTGCCCACAGTGTTATGAGAATGCTTGAAATGTGGATGACGCACAAACCAAACACCACTTCTCTATGGGTGTTTTCACACTCGGTCCCTTTCAGCCCTCAAAACGACCTCAGAGTGATAGGTCAGCTTTTTCTTTGCACACATGAACACTTCAAACGAACTCCGACCCCTCTGAAATGAACTCGGACCACCTCAGGAGGTAGTCTCGTCTCGGTTCAGTTTGCATCAAGTCCGCATTGCAGTTCACTGAACCTGTGCAGTGTGAACACAAAGCGCTCCAGGTTTGCTTCACCTTTTGCTATTGTGTTTTATCTCTTGGCTTGCCGTAGACAGATCACATTCTATTGCACTGGGATGCTCAAACACAAAAGGTACACTACCGTTCAAAAGTTTGGGGTCACCCAGACAATTTTGTGTTTTCCATGAAAAGTCACGCTTTTATTTCCCACCATAAGTTGTAAAATGAATAGAAAAATATAGTCGAGACATTTTTCTGGCCATTTTGAGCATTTAATCGACCCCACAAATGTGATGCTCCAGAAACTCAATCTGCTCAAAGGAAGGTCAGTTTTATAGCTTCTCTAAAGCCTAGGTCACAACCGGACGTACAGTGGGGCAAAAAAGTATTTAGTCAGCCACCAATTGTGCAAGTTCTCCCACTTAAAAAGATGAGAGAGGCCTGTAATTTTCATCATAGGTACACTTCAACTATGAGAGACAGAATGGGGGGAAAGAATCCAGGAAATCACATTGTAGGATTTTTAATGAATTAATTGGTAAATTCCTCGGTAAAATAAGTATTTGGTCACCTACAAACAAGCAAGATTTCTGGCTCTCACAGACCTGTAACAACTTCTTTAAGAGGCTCCTCTGTCCTCCACTCGTTACCTGTATTAATGGCACCTGTTTGAATTTGTTATCAGTATAAAAGACACCTGTCCACAACCTCAAACAGTCACACTCCAAACTCCACTATGGCCAAGACCAAACAGCTGTCAAAGGACACCAGAAACAAAATTGTAGACCTGCACCAGACTGGGAAGACTGAATCTGCAATAGGTAAGCAGCTTGGTGTGAAGAAATCAACTGTGGGAGCAATTATTAGAAAATGGAAGACATACAAGACCACTGATAATCTCCCTCGATCTGGGGCTCCACGCAAGATCTCACCCCGTGGGGTCAAAATGATCACAAGAACGGTGAGCAAAAATCCCAGAACCACACGGGGGGACCTAGTGAATGACCTGCAGAGAGCTGGGACCAAAGTAACAAAGGCTACCATCAGTAACACACTACGCCGCCAGGGACTCAAATCCTGCAGTGCCAGACGTGTCCCCCTGCTTAAGCCAGTACATGTCCGGGCCCGTCTGAAGTTTGCTAGAGAGCATTTGGATGATCCAGAAGAGGATTGGGAGAATGTCATATGGTCAGATTAAACCAAAATAGAACTTTTTGGTAAAAACTCAACTTGTCGTGTTTGGAGGAGAAAGAATGCTGAGTTGCATCCAAAGAACACCATACCTACTGTGAAGCATGGGGGTGGAAACATCATGCTTTGGGGCTGTTTTTCTCCAAAGGGACCAGGACGACTGATCCGTGTAAAGGAAAGAATGAATGGGGCCATGTATCGTGAGATTTTGAGTGAAAACCTCCTTCCATCAGCAAGGGCATTGAAGATGAAACGTGGCTGGGTCTTTCAGCATGACAATGATCCCAAACACACCGCCCGGGCAACGAAGGAGTGGCTTCGTAAGAAGCATTTCAAGGTCCTGGAGTGGCCTAGCCAGTCTCCAGATCTCAACCCCATAGAAAATCTTTGGAGGGAGTTGAAAGTCCGTGTTGCCCAGCGACAGCCCCAAAACATCACTGCTCTAGAGGAGATCTGCATGGAGGAATGGGCCAAAATACCAGCAACAGTGTGTGAAAACCTTGTGAAGACTTACAGAAAACGTTTGACCTCTGTCATTGCCAACAAAGGGTATATAACAAAGTATTGAGATGAACTTTTGTTATTGACCAAATACTTATTTTCCACCATCATTTGCAAATAAATTCCTTAAAAATCAGACAGTGTGATTTTCTGGATTTTTTTTTCTCATTCTGTCTCTCATAGTTGAAGTGTACCTATGATGAAAATTACAGGCCTCTCATCTTTAAGTGGGAGAACTTACACAATTGGTGACTGACTAAATACTTTTTTGACCCACTGTATGATTTTTTTTGGCCGTGCGATTTTTGACTTTTCCCAAATCGCTGCGTTTTTTTTTTATTTATAGAGAAAGACGCAAGTTGGCCGTAAGTTTGTCTTGCAACCTGAAAAAAAACTTAAGCGCCCGTAGAGTTTGTTTGACATGACAAAGAACCTCTGCGGCCGGTCTGCGGCCAGTCTACGGCTCGAAAATCAGCACGTCACATGCGTGCCCTCCGTGCGTTTCTTGCATGTAGACCAGCCGTAGGACCACGTACGGCCGGTTGTGACCGAGGCATAAAGAGCTCAACTGTTTTCAGCTGTGCTAACATGATTGTACAAGGGTTTTCTAATCATCCATTAGCCTTCTGAGGCAATGAGCAAACACATTGTACCATTAGAACACTGGAGTGAGAGTTGCTGGAAATGGGCCTCTATACACCTATGGAGATATTGCACCAAAAACCAGACATTTGCAGCTAGAATAGTCATTTAGCACATTAGCAATGTATAGAGTGGATTTCTGATTAGTTTAAAGTGATCTTCATTGAAAAGAACAGTGCTTTTCTTTCAAAAATAAGGACATTTCAAAGCGACCCCAAACTTTTGAACAGTAGTGTACAGGTCTGAGAGGGCCAGAGGAACTACAGTGTAAACACAGAGGCCTGAGGCCCCATCAGAGCTGAAAGAGAAACGAGTCCTCTTTCATATGAACTCGCAACGTCAAGCCTCAACGCCAGGCACTGCCCAAATACCCGATTTGCCCGACTAAGACGTTCGGGCAGAAATATTTTAGCAAGTTAGACCCGTTCAGGCGCACCTATGATCAGCTTCTTTAAGCACAAAAAAGATTTGAGCGCATTACAAAAAACAAGACGTATTAACCAGCATCCTCACCTCCCCTGTGATTGCCGTTTTGTTTTTTTCTTCCCGATTTGTAACAGCGATTCTGATTAGCTCGCTTCAGGCACACGTTCGCATTTGAGCTTTTCATCACTACGAGTGGTCTGAAGCCAAGTGAAGATGTCTGGCATCTGTTGCTGTTGTTCGAAGAAAACTACAGCTAAAAAAAGCTCTACTGCCGGATTACTCAGATAATCTTAGTCAGAAAGAAGCGCAGGATAGATCACGGCTCGAAATTCGCGGTGGTCCGGTCACCTGAGGCGACTTAATTTGTCATTTGGCGGGTAATTCCTGTCACTAGCCAGCCCGGCTGACTAGCTGAAAATAAAAAATATATATGAAGCGAAGATTCAGACACACCGTCAACTAAAGCCGCCACATATTAAGCGCGTGCAGTGTCCGTGTTAATCGATGTGTTTATCAGCAGGACGGAAAATGCCGAAGAATTCCGAATCATATCGTGTACGAGTCAGGCTGTCGGTTTTTTCACTACTGCGCATGTATATAACGCATCTCGTTGAATATCGCGGTAATCACATTATCAAATTCAATAGATGTGGCCACATTATCGCCCGTTTAAACACGTGTTTTTGTTGTTGTTTACATCTACATCTGCCAAAGCTATGTTGCGATGTGGAATTTTCTGAAAGGTGTACAGAAACCGCCAGAGACGGGGACAAAGCGACCTCGGTCTGAAGAGGAGAAAAAGGCCGCTGATAAAGCGTACGAGAAGGAGGAACGACAAAGGACTTATAAGCAAACGTGGGAGCAGGGTAGGCCTCGGCTGCGATACGATTTTTATGGAATAATTAATTTTTTTCAAGTTGATTCCTAGTCAATATGAAGCTCCTAATGCTTTCTCTCTCATAAATGGTTAAATACAGAAAGCATGTTGGACATATTTTGGGTGCTATAGTCATGATAGTAAGTATATTTGCTTTCAATACTCATACACCAAGTTTTCCAATATTTGTTGATATTATATTATGGTGCTCTGTGTTGTTCTCATTTACGTATTTAACAACAGTATCAAAACACTCAGGTCTTGAAAATAAATGCACATTAGTCATGAACAATGGTAACTACTCTCTTTTGCGTTATTTTTGACAGAAGTAAAATTCATACATGAACACATTTTGGCGAGTTGATTTTCTGTTTGGCGAGTTACTTTGGAAGGGAACTAGTCCGGCTGGCTGGTGGAAAAAAAGTATGAATTTCTAGGCCTGTAGATATACGTAGAAATTAGAGCTCATTAGCGGTTAGGATCCGTACAAAATTCCTCAAAACGACCAGAGTGATGGTGTAGATTGGAGGCCTAGCATTAGCTACACGTTGGAATGTACCTTCTTCCCCGAAGAGTCCCGACTCGGAAGAACAGTTTAAAAACTATAAAAGCAAGAAAACCTTTGTGTATAGACTTTTTTTCCCCAACATCAGCTTTTGGGAACAGAATGTCACAAAAGCCAAAGCATTTACTCTCAAAGGACTCCGACCTGAACTGTGGGCTGGATCTTGTTCCCGCCCCTCCACGTCTCATCAAGCCCAAGGACTTCTAGTTACACAGTTATCTGAACTCACTTGTACAGTGATGCTTATTTTTGTTAAAACAATATCTGAAGTGTTATTAACCCCGCCGACAGTAGTCGGAGGGGTTATTATTTTCACCTGCGTCAGTCTGTGTGTGTGTGTGTGTGTGTGTATCTGTCTGTCTGTCTGTGTGTCTGCAAGATATCTCAAGAACCAATGGATCGATTTGGACCAAATTTTGTACATGTTTTGCCAATCACCCAGGAAGGAAACCATTAAATTTTGGAGGTCAAAGGTTAAAGGTCAAGGTCATGGCAGAACTTCGAAATTTTCGCCCAATGTATTTTAATAGGGAAAAGGCGGGGTTTGCACTCGTTAGAGTGTCCCTGTCTAGTTTGTAAAATAAAAATATCTTGCTCTAGACTTTCAAACGATTTAAGATTTTATTTTAATTTTATCTAATAGCGGATGGAACAATAATTGCAAATGCTAACAGAATCAGCACATTCCAATTGTAGCTGTAGTCATATAGTAACTATAATCATTCTTGTAATAATAAAAAAGTTAGTGCTAATTACATTCAATAAATGAAAAGACCTGCATTTGTGTCTCAAATAGTAAACCACACCCTCTACAGTAAATACATATCATTTCCATAATGAATTCTCACAGATTTATCCATCCTACCCCATCATGTACGTGCAAATGAGAACGACAGGCTGTTTAATTTCCTCCTAAATGCAACGGCAAACTGAACGATAAGACAGTACTGCAGTACAGACTCCTGTTTTATCATGTTTTTAGTTTTAGAATTCATCGTTTCAATATTGATAGTCAGGGTGAGGCAAAACAAAGTGTTATATGTCCTAAACTCTATATAAAAAAACGTATTACGTAATAGTACCGTATGCAAATCTTACATATATGATATTAATTTATGTTTCATGTTTTCAGGGCTTGTCTTGTTCTTCTGTCGCAGAAATAAATGGTTTTTTAAAAAACTTTTATTTTTTAAAAACATGTATTTTTGTCATAACTCAATTATACCCCTAGAAAACATATCAGTATTGTCCTGAACCGTGTGCTTGAAAACTTGCCAAAATACCGCAAAATTTTAGGGCAAAAAAATTTTTTGAGGCCATTTAAGGTGTCAAAAGTCAACGTTGAGGCCTGAACATGAACGCAAAAAGAACCGAGTCCCTTTTCCGTTGGGCCATGTTAAGAGGACCGAGTTTGGTTCACATATATGTGAAAACGCTCCGTGTTCCGCCCACAGCGCGATTTGATTACTAGAAATGTGGAAGATGTGTCGAGTAAATCCAATCGAATTTGCTTTTTGATGTTTGTGAGGAAAGTGGGAATAAAGCAGAGCCTGCACTCGCTTTCACAGTGAGAGAAAAAGGTAAGAACATGTCAAGGCTGAACAACGCCGTTTGTCAAAAAGCACAATGCACTCAGTCGTATAATTTCGCTTCACACGCCTTGCAAGGACGACTGTCGTCAGTATGCTTTGCACGCAGTCAGAAAGCAACGCTCACGGTAATTGTGAAACCTAGCCGCTCGGCTCCCGGACGCGAGTGACGCCGGTGCATTCGAGGTCATTTTGCTGGCTTTTTTCCCCCCTGCTTATAGTTCTACTGTGTGACATCAGTGCAACCCGGTGGAACTCTCATTTGATTGGTCAGGTAATTTTATTACCGTGCAAAATTTCACAACAAACAAGATGGAAGATTCGGCATACCAAATTTCGTTCTTGGTGTGTGAAAACGTGGATTTATTTAACAACTTGCATGGGTTTGTACATTACATTACATTAACGGTGTTTGGCAGACGCTCTTATCCAGAACGACATAACATACCCAGAGCAACCTAAGGAGCACTTGGGGGTTAGGTGCCTTGCTCAAGGGCACTTCAGCCATTCTTGCTGGTCCAGGGACTCGAACCTGCAACTTTTTGGTCTCAAACCTACTTCTCTAACATTTTGACCACTGTGCAAATACTTCATCCGAAAATGCAATTCAGATGCTTAAGAATTGAATTATTAAGCGTCATCAGTGCAACCCAGTGGAACTCTCATTTGATTGGTCAGGTCATTTTATTACCGTGCGAAATTTCACAACAAACAAGATGGAACCGAATTTATTTTTCGTCATACCAAATTTCGTTCTTGGTGTGTGAAAATGTGTATTTATTTAACGACTTGCATGGTTTTGTACATTACATTACCGGTGTTTAGCAGACGCTCTTATCCAGAATGACACGGCAGCCAGGGCTCTACAGTGCGCACATTTCACTCGTATTTGCAAGCGAATATTTTGGCATGCGAACGACGAAAAAAAAAAAATGCGCATTCATGTGAGGGCTTCTTGCGGCCGACAATTTAGGAAAGCACTGAGCACAGACGCGACGAGTTTAACATTCTAAAATGTATCAAACGTTAAACTGCAAAGTACGTAAATCCAGCGCTGGATAGCCTACCTAATATAGTGTAACGAGTAACGGCCTGTATTGTGTGTGTGTTCAGTGTTGTGTACGTGCGTGTGTGTGTTCTGCCTGCGCCTTGCTCCCTGTCTGTAGTTGCATGCACTGCCTCTGTCTTGCACTGCGGTGATTCCCACGGTAGCCGGGGGGAGTGAAAAAGTCACATTTTTTTGCCGTTCTGCCATGCTAGTGCGTTTTACCGGGACATGAGATTTCAGCGGGCGGCACGGTGGTGTAGTGGTTAGCGCTGTCGCCTCACAGCAAGAAGGTCCTGGGTTCGAGCCCCGGGGCCGGCGAGGGCCTTTCTGTGCGGAGTTTGCATGTTCTCCCCGTGTCCGCGTGGGTTTCCTCCGGGTGCTCCGGTTTCCCCCACAGTCCAAAGACATGCAGGTTAGGTTAACTGGTGACTCTAAATTGACCGTAGGTGTGAATGTGAGTGTGAATGGTTGTCTGTGTCTATGTGTCAGCCCTGTGATGACCTGGTGACTTGTCCAGGGTGTACCCCGCCTTTCGCCCGTAGTCAGCTGGGATAGGCTCCAGCTTGCCTGCGACCCTGTAGAAGGATAAAGCGGCTAGAGATAATGAGATGAGATGAGATTTCAGCATTTTTATTCTTCTCGGTCTGTAGCTTGAATAAGTTTAGGCTACTGAATAACACTTTCAGTTAAAGTTGAGTCTGGTGCTTTTGAGCTGACGCTACAATAGCCTACTATCACAATAAATATCCCCCGTAACATTTCCCGTTTTCTACTCATCTTTCTGTGATTGCCCCTCTTTCCCACGGTTGTATGTTGTGGGTGTGGCATTAGGTGGGAAAAGTGCTTTTTAGGGATTCATCAGATCATTCAATTGAGAGATAACTGAGAGCTGGTTCGGACCAAGCTGAGAAATATATTCGCTATGCAGAGAATAACGGCGTTTTTTAAAAGCAATGATGGTGGAAACAAGAATAAAAGAACGGACGAGGAAGAAAGTGTAGTGAAGAAAGCTAGAACGACGGCAGAAGGTGCGGGAAAATTATGTAATGAGATGGAAAGCGCACACCCCAGTGCAAACATTTAGATGGGAACATACAACACAGCAGAAAAACAAATAATATACAGTATATACAAATAGTGCATGTCACAACACAGCAGAAAAACAAAGAATATACAGTATATACAAATAGTGCATGTCACAACACGGCAGAAAAACAAAGAATATATGAAGAGTTCAGATGCAAAACCCTCTAAACGCCATCTCCGTGAAAAATGAGTTAAGGATGTTGTGTGAATCCTGGTTACATCTAGTATATGTAAATGAAATATTTTTGTAAAAAAATAAAATAAAAAACACTCTCCGTCTTGTCTAAAAAAATCGGTTTAATATCAAACCCCTCTAAACGCCGCTTCGATTTAGCAACAAAAGCCTCTATATTCAACAACCAGTCAGAACGTCACTTGGACTCACGTGCTTTAACGCTAGTAAACAAAGTCTCATCAAGGAAGCTGCAACTTTATTCAGAGGGAGATTTCGCGAAATGCCAGATAATACCAACATGGATTACGATGGCATGGATGAACCTGTCCTCCAGACAGTGGATGGGCGGAGAAAACGTCGCGTTGTTGAAAATCATGTTTGCTATAAAGCGAAAATGAATCGATATAGTGGTGAAAATACTGAAAATGGGATAGCCTGCAATCACAACAGGTTGATGTGCGCTGCGGCAAGCTTAACTCAGAACGACCTGGCATACTTTAAAAATCAGCTATACACATCTAAAGATAAAGTTGAACAGGACGCTATACTTCTGTCCCACTTGGAGATTATGCCGGTTCAACGGAGGAGGGAACAAGTTGATGATGAAGACAAGAGACGGCAGAGAGACGTGACCATCAAATACTCCGTTCTGAAGGAAGATAAAACAAGGGTTCCTGAGAGGCGTTGGTATTATTAGGTATTACCTAAAAATATGGTGCAATTTGCTCATGATCATAGGTCCCATATTAAATTAGCTATGAGTGAGCCAACCACACCACCATCACAACCACCCCATATGTGTGGTATCATAATTTTCAATAGCATCTTTGGTGGTTTTGTAACACTTACCTATGTCTGTATGGAAAAAATGGATTTAGAGGTTTCTGCACACAAACCACATATGGATTTAGCTGGTTTTGACGCTAAATAAAAAAATAATTGCTAAAAAACAGTAATTTGGCTGAAGTAACATTTGTGAGATTAACATATATTTTTCACTAACTAATAACCTTGTGATTTCAAATAAAACTAGCTTTCTATACTTAAATATGAAGGCCTGATAAAAAAAATGCCCTTTTTCTCAAAAAGTGGTCAAATGGATTTAGGGAGTTTTGCATCTGAACTCTTCATAATTATATATATATATATATATATATATATATATATATATATATATATATATATATACACACATATATACATACACATATATACACACACACACACAATTGGGCGTGTTGAGTTGCAGATGTTAATTGCACATTAGTTATAGAAACTCAATTCAGCTACAAAACTCAGGATATTGCACTGTATTTGGGTATGGATGTAAAAGTGTAGAAATATAAATATAAAATATACAAAAGCTATAAAAACTAAAAAGTTGCTCTGTGAGGTTGCGCTGTAATAAGTATTGCACTGTATCAGGTAAGTGTGAGAATATTGTCCTTTTAGGTCCTTGTTGGTGCATTGTTGCACCTGCCAGAAGTGGCATCAGTCAGTGCATGTAATTAGCCTTTTTCACATTACGTCACTTGCAGAAGAACCTCACATCCGTTTTCAGCCTTTTGAATGGAAGAAGAGGCGGCATGCTAATCTGCTGGCTAACAAGTAGCAACCATAGAAAGTCAGTAAACTTCCTTTCCAAAACAAGGCAGATAGGTGACTGGAATGGTCGCTAACAATACGTAATGATAAACAACAATGCGCAATATTATTATCAGTCTTATCTGTGAATGACGGTTTTGTTAACATATGTTGCCGCCGTATACCCCTTCTTCCATTCAAAAGGCTGAAAACGGATACGAGTTCCCCTGCAAGTGACGTAATGTGAAAAAGGCTAATTGTTCAAGGTGGTTATGGCCTGTGGGGAAAAAACTGTTTTTGAGTCTGTTGGTCCTTGCTGTGATGCACCTGTAACGCCTGCCTGAGGGCAGCAAGTCAAAGAACTCAGAGCCAGGGTGGGCGCTGTCCTTGATGATGTTGTTAGCTCTGCTGAGCTCTGCTCTCTGTTTAGCTACTGTTTGTTCATTCATTCAGTTGTTCGTTATTCATTTGTTTGTTCATTCATTCATTCTCAATTGAATTTTGCGTTTTACGTGTTGGTGTGTCTAAGGTTTGCGCTGCAATAAACTTTTAAAATGAAAACCTACTTGTGCCCCCATTTTTTTTCTCTGTGCTCCTAAAATTTTTAACTTAGGAGCACGTGTGCTCCTGAAAAAAAAAAAAAAAAAGTTAGTGTAGAGCCCTGACGGCGGCACAGTCGCCTCACAGCAAGAAGGTGCTGGGTTCGAGCCCCGTGGCCGGCAAGGGCCTTTCTGTGCGGAGTTTGCATGTTCTCCCCATTTTAGCGTGGATTTCCTCCGGGTGCTCCGGTTTCCCCCACAGCCCAAAGACATGCAGTTAGGTTAACGTGGGGCGGCCTTGAGCAAGGTACCCGACCCCTGACTGCTCCCCGGGCACTGTAGTATGGCTGCCCACTGCACTTGGGGGTTAGGTGCCTTGCTCAAGGGCACTTCAGTCAGTCAGTCAGTCATTCTTGCTGGTCCATAGTCTGGCTAACGTGACTTCAAAGCTCTGCGAGCATTTGGTCTGGCAAAGATATTAAGCCCAACCGTTTCCCAAAGTGCGTGGTTGACCCGCCTCCCTGAAACGCCTCAGTTTGCTACTGGTCGAAGCCAGAAAAGGCTGTGACGAAGCTTAAACCAATCACATCACTCTTTCCTCTGACGTATGTGACGCGACGGGGCTAACTGGTAGATTAAACTCTTACCGAAGCCGGTCGGGAGCAAGGCGAAAACATCCTTCCTTTCAATAAATCCCTCCAGGGCTGCTCTTTGCTCCGTTTTCAATGAGAACTTGCTCCATGTTCGTAATGTTTCTAGTGAACGAAGCGCTTCCGGCATAGATTCTGTAAACAATCTATGGCTTCCGGTCGCAGTTCTACTACGTCAGTGCCTTGAACACGCCTCTACCCAGGGCCGTTGGAGATGCTCAAAGTTGATTGGCTCCCGATTTTTCGGGAGCTTGGAAGAGCTGGAGATAGCTTGCCTGGCCAGACTAAGCTCGCAACAGGCCCTTGTGTTGCGTCACGCCCAGGCTAGCTGGTCCAGGGACTCGAACCTGCAACCTTTCGGTCTCAAACCTACTTTTGATCACTGTGCAAATATTTCATCCGAAAATTCAATTCGGACGCTTAAGAATGGAATTATTGTACAAACTGCAAACATCAAATCTATGGTAAATGAATATTGTGATATTATGTGATACCTAATAATTGGTATCAGCCCAGGAAGAAAAAAAAAATCGTGTCAGTATTCAGGGCTGATATCTGACTAGTAATTTTAGGAGTATTTGATAAGCAAAAACACCAGAATATTTATCCATCCATCCATCCGCAAGAAATAAGGCAATAATGCAGTTTAATTATTCAATCACGTGACTATCATTATGACTTGAGTGAGCCTCAAAACAGCACAAGCAGAACGCAGGAGAGGAGTTAATTGGTCAGGCGGTAGTATGCGCATATCTGACGCAGCCATGACGAAATGTAAAAACAGTACAGAGAATAATAACCGTCGTGTTATTATTTCTCGCCGTTGCTTCGGACCCGGTTTGGGGTTTTTTTTTTAATCCAGTTATTGATATATGAAGTGGTTTTGGCTGGTGGCGAGCGTTTGGCGGCGCTCTGTCTCTGTGTTTTCCCCCGGACTCTTCTCTCCGAGCGCCCCGCGGTGTTCGCTCCTATGCTAAGCCGGAGCGCGGCGGTCTTTAGGCGGCGCTCTTCACTTTTCCCCGCAGGTCTGTCGCACACAGGCGAGGCCTTCTTTCCCCTCCGCTCTCTAAACCCGTCTCTCCTCTTACCTCCATCTCGCCGTGTGCTACCGCCTCACGCTGCGGTCTCTACAGCACCTCCAGGACCCGTACAGCTTCTTCGGTGCGGTTTTCTGCCGAATTAACAAACCAACACGGACAACTCCAGAGCTTTTCTGCGCGGTTATATAAACGCCCGGAGTCAGGGATTCGATCTTTTTTCCTCTAGCCGTTGTCTTCGCAGTGTGTGCATGCTGGACCGCCTCCTCCGGGTCACGTGCGGTTTTTCACAGCCGCTGATTGGACTTTGAACCTGTCAATAATAAAAAAAAAAAGCAAGCTTTAGTGTAAACGGAACATGATTGTTTGGTGTGTTTTTTTTTTTAATTACCATACCTATCCTGCACCATGACTGACTGATAATTATAATAAATAAACGGTATGAAATTATAAGATGTACGTTTTCATCTGTCTATACATTTAAAAAGCTTACGTTAGAGATTCCTTCTTCGAAGCTGTCATTGATGCTGCGTTCATGTGCTATGGGAAGATGATATTTTCCAGTTGGGAAGTGGTATTTACCAGTGTGTTGTGTTCACATGCTTTTGTTGTTGTTGACAAATTAAAGATGGACCAGATTCAAGTTAGCAATAGTTAGTTATCGTTAGCAATAGCGTCTGCTCTGGATAGGTAAAAACAAACCATAACACATTTTAAAGGAAACGGATTTCTAACGTATTATATTACACTTGTTAATGACGCAACATTGCATAGACACCAAAAACTACCCACTAGTACTAGTAAAAAAAAAAACTTTAATAGCATACAATGCTTAGCATTCAAGTGTCTTGTACCGCTCGCCGCCATGTTGAAAAGGTTAAAGTTCATCTCATCTCGGCAACTCGTGTATCAAAATTTTCTACGAGTTGCCCAGTGGAAAATACCACAAGAGGGGGCGTTCATGTGTGCTTTCCATGTCGGCGTTTGGTATTTACCATCATTCCCATAGCACATGAATGCAGCATATGAGCTGTCAGATTATGCCAAACAATTGTCGTTACAAGATCGAGAATGCTACATAAATAAGTTAACTCTAACAAGTGGACATCGCGTATTTAATTAAAGAGTGGACGGACGATGTTAGTAAGTTCCCTGGTATACAATGGCCAGATATATACTCGGACCTTATTGACAAGACTTCAGTGTTAGTTACACCCACGAAAAACTTCGTGCCTACAAGTCTTTAGACGCATATGATTATGTTATGTGCGGGCATGTACAACTTGATTAACAATGGGACATTCATATTCATTTTGTTTTAATCAAATTATGCCAGTGACGTGATGGCAATGTGGCTTTAGCTACAACAGCAAATCCCAACACTAAACAGCAATTTGCAGGAGGTGATGGCATGAAAGGAATGATAGTGTAAAGAGTGCAGCTAAGAGAAATCAGAGCTGCGTAAAAAGCGAGAGCAGAAATGAAACTGAACGGGGCGGGAGCTACTGTAGGTTAGAGCACTCAACGCAAGTTGGCATTTAGAGCGAGGGCACACAATTTTACCTTTCCATCCTTGCTTTAAAATTGTGATTTTCGGCATACACAAATAATGATGGCACAAAATCTGGACTGCTTGAGTCAAGCGAGACCTCTCCTACAAACAAAACTGCATGCGAAGCTAAGTTAACATGCTAACAATATAGATTACATTGTGTAACTATGACCCAGCTAATCAGACAAACGCTACCAAAGTATTTTGCTACATCAATAAACGAAGACTAGAAAGAATAAAAAAGAAAGATTTAATAAATAGCCTGATCTTACTGTGATGAAGTGGGCGCTGCATTTTTGATGGTGCTTTCATCCCAGTCTACACGTTTGATGGCTTGTAGTCATAGACGTCGGCGATTTTTTTGGAATGGGTGAGATCCTGCTGGAATTCTGTACATTTTAACCCCATCACTGCTACGATTCTGACAACACAACAACTAGGCATTTCTGAGTCTTTTTTGGGTCCAGGCTGCGCGCGCAATTTCCGCTTACGTATGAATGACGTTTACTGCGAAGGGGTCCAAGCAGAGCCGCGAGTAATGAGTTGAACTACATTACCCATAAGGCTATGCGGTCAGCACGTTGCTGTACGTCAGGTCGGACCACACAACCAGACAGGGGGAAGAAAGAGAAGACGGAGCTACAGTCCTGCTGATATACCATTCAATCAGTCTTTATTTTTTTTTTTCATAGTAGTTATTGTGGTTTAAATCGACACAGCTATCAAACGCCTGGCCCTGGTTTGTCGATACACTTTCCCCCCCCTGCCCACTCACAGAAAAGAAAATGAGCGGCAGCGGGCGGCCCAGGACCAGCTCGTTTGCCGAACCGCCGGGGGCTCCGGGAGCCGCTGCAGCCGCCGCCGGAAGCGCCGTTGCCGGTGGAAGCGCTTCAGGAAAGTCCGGGGCTGCTCAGGCCTCCGGCGCTACTTCGACTGGCTTTGGAAACTTGAAGCTTAGCAGTAAGTATCATTTTCCTGAGCTCGGTGCATATTTATAATCCCTGACTATCAATAAATATCGCCTTAATACCACATATTTCGCAAAAAAAAAGAAATATAAATATATCCATACACATCAGTGCTAACCTACTTTATGTAGCTAACGGCAGCCTGGTTGCTAAGCTTTTAGCTAGCCTTGTTTTTGTTAACCGGGAATATCTAGCCGGACTGTATGCTAACTCATGAAATATCGAGTAGGGCAGAGAAGGTGAAGAGTAAACCGGTCCTGCCACGAATGAAAATAAGACGACGGGATTGAAAAGCTGTTTTTTTTTTAATAAGAATCAGATATTCAACTGTAATTCTTTTCGATGGATCATTAGAACAAAGCTCAGCTAATTAACTTGTCCCAGTGAAGAGCCGGGGATGTGAGTACTGTGGATCCGTGGCTGATGTGTCCCTGACAGCACTAACGAGTGTTCTGATCAAACCCCGGGGTTAACCACTTACTAACCACAAGGACGTGAAAGGTGTGAATCTCTGATCGGTGTTATTAGGATCTAAGACAGTCCTGTTGTACCGCAGTACGACCTTGTTCTTGTTCTCGTTCTCATTCCCTGCTGGGCTGTGTGTTTAAAATCACCACGGAAATCCAGACTGGGCTTTCAGACCTTTTTTTGTTTCCATCACTTACTGTTATATTCACCAATACAGCCGAACAGGCTCTTCACAGAAAATTATTCTTGAAAAACCTCTTCTTTTTTTTTGATGATTCATCCAGTACTAGTCTTGTGTTTATCCAATGAAATGCTTTCTGAATTGTCTTTGCCCCGCCTCAATGGGCGGGGTCTTGCTGCTGTACAGATGCCCCTTTTCCACCAAAGCAGTTCCAGGGCTGGTTCGGGGCCAGTGCTTAGTTTGGAACCGGGTTTTCTGTTTCCACTGACAAAGAACTGGCTCTGGGGCCAGAAAAACCGGTTCCAGGCTAGCACCAACTCTCTGCTGGGCCAGAGGAAAGAACCGCTTACGTCAGCGCGGGGGGCGGAGCTGTTAAGACCAACAACAATCGCAAGACCGCAAAAGGTCGCCATTTTTAAGCGCCGAGAAGCAGCAGCTGTACAAACGCGAAGTCATCCATTATTCTTGTTATGAGCAATTCCAGCGTTATGGACGTGACACTTGAACTCAAAATGGCAACAAATGACCCAGTGCATGTTTTATTGTCTCCCAGTATTTAAACAGGTGTTGCATATTTTAAGGCTGTACCATACTGGAGAAGTGATAGAACAAGAACAATTCCCATAGTACATCTAGGGCATGCCAGAAAATGCCAATAAAAGATGCGTTATGGATGTGACAGAAAAAGTATCACTTTTCTTGGGTGACTGTACGTTTTTATCAAACTCTGTGAAATTGTAAACCTAATGTCGAAATGGAGAAATCCATTTGATAGAGGGGTCCAAGGTGAATATTAAAAAATCTTTGTTTAAAATATTTTGTATTTCATGCAGAGTTTCGGAAGGAAAAGTCAGCGTTATGGATGTGACGAAATTCCGTTACGGATGTGACGCGTCTGAAATAGACATGGCATATGTTTAGAAAATCAGCAATTTAACCACCATAACCCTTTGAAAAACTCTCTAAATATCAGCTAAAACTATCAAAGTTCTTAAATAATATTGAGGATGGCTATTGTTTTGCTGTTTTGTGGATTTTAGCATACATTTCTGTGGCTTGTGGCAATAATATAGAATTGTACATGATCAAAGTTGATTTTAGCTTGGGGTTTACATTATAAGAAAGAAAGACTGACATATTAAGGCGAAGGGAACAATTCTTGTGACAAATTGGTTCAACTTATTCACATCTGTAAAATACAGGCCTAGGCGATATCTCCCGGAGTGGTTTTGATGTATTACATGTTGCTTTATTTTTGCATGGTGAGGTTGACATTTACATGGAATTGCCCTCATTGTTGTTGCTTCGATATTCGCCCCAAGGTTTATGCAAACGTAGCGACGTAACTGACGTGGCTCCCCTTAGCACCACGAGCTATGGAAAAGCAAACTGGTTCTCAGCTGGCTCGCAAGTTGAACGAGTTGTGAACCAGCCCTGGAACTGATTTGGTGGAAAAGGGGTAACAGACATCCACAAGCGCTGGCGTCCGCCAGTTTTCTTCTCCGCCCAACCGGAGACGGTCTGCGCCGGCTACTCGATCCTAGAAAGGAAAAAAAAAAAACACACCTCACCTTTCAATGTTCTCAATGTCCGCTGCCCGTAATTTGCTGCTATTTCACCATGAAATTGTTTTCTCCGTGTCCACTATGTAGCGAGCACGCCATTTTGTAGTGCTGTCCGAATGTATAATGAGAATTATTCCGCCCTATATAGTGCACTCAAAGTGCACCACAATGCACCACGAGAAGTAGCGTACAACCGACGGTCACTAACCAAAGCAATATATCCCATCAGGCATTGTGGTCACAGTGGGGGGGGGGTGTTGGGGTGAACGGACGGAGGAAGAAACATTATAAACAGACATTCAAGTCTAATTAAAAAGGTTAAGAGAATAGAAAATAAGCTAAAATAGAACAAGGCAGATAAAATACAGGAATAAAAGTTCCAGTGCAGAGCGAGGAGTTAATCAAAAGCCTCAGATTTGATTGAATAAAAGGCAGCGGCAAAGAAGTAGTATTCAGCCTTGATTTCAAAGAGCTGAAAGATGCAGCAGACACAGAGTACTTTGTATTGATTAATGTGGGAAATTATACGCTCGGTATAATATAATATGGATTTATCACAAAAATACATGCATGTATTTATTATTTTGAAAACCCACCAGCCGACTGATCTGGCCCGTTTTAATTGTGCAACAGTTATGGTGTAAATAACAGCGCGGCGGAGTAGTGTCCGAATGCGGGTTTGTTTGTTTTTTCTTTCCGTTTTACCAATGAGCTCACTATATAGTCCTCTATATAGTAATTCCCTCGATAGTGAGTAGTGAACAAGTGAATGATTTCGGACACAGGGTTCGAATTGGGTCTAGCATGACCAGAAGCGACGTCATAGTTGTTGTTCGATGCTCGTGCTCTGATTGGCTGAGTCGGACCGTGTGACCACACCGTAGCAGACAACGGTAAAGACGCAATTGGTTGTCGTTGCAGTCGATTTCACTCAGTTTTCATAAAATGCCGCTGAAGAAGAAACGAAAACCTTATATATGAGTGATTCCATGCTTATGGGTACTGCAATGGGGACATGAACTTATTCACCTAAAACCATTTATTTTTTTACCATCAGGTCACAAAACATGTAATCTTTAATGAATGATATGTTAAAAGATAACTTTAATTTTCTGAGATGTAATAAAAACATATTTATATGCCAAAGTCAAGCCTATGAGTTCCAAAATGATGTCTGTTACATTACTTCTGTTACGATTGTCCATCTCGCGTCTGTTACAAATTAATTACAATCTAGCTATATACCATGTTAATCTTATTGAAAGAATGTGTATGTTTATTCTACTACACAGGTTTATTAATTATATTTGCTAAAACATCACCTTCCTATGTTTCAAAAAGTAATTCTACATTGTTAAAATTGAGAATATATATGTCCACAACACTTCTGTTACGTTCTGACTTTGGCATATAAATATGTTTTTATTACATCTCAGAAAATTAAAGTTATCTTTTAACATATCATTCATTAAAGATTACATGTTTTGTGACCTGATGGTAAAAAAAGAAATGGTTTTAGGTGAATTTTTAAAAAGTTCATGTCCCCATTTCAGTACCCATAAGCGTGGAATCACTCATATATATCGTAATTGGTATTTTTATGTCTAAAGGGGTGTTCACACGGCAACTTTTACTCCGGTGTAGCACCGGGGCTGCCCCGGTAGAGCGTTCACACGGTATAAAGTTATACCGGTGTAGCCCCTGAAAGCTGCTTAAACCGGTGCAAATCGAACCCTGCTCAGGAGGTGGTTTAAGAAATTTACTCCGGAGTAAATGCTAGTTTGCGGGGCAGCACCGATATAAAATGGGCCGTCTGAACGCTACAGGGGTAGACTCGCTACGCGTGAGGAGAGTTGATTACATACGGGCATTGCATAACTTGTATCCTGGTATTTTGCGCTTCCAAAATGGCGAATATCAACAACAACAGAACTGCGTGTCTTCCAGTGTTGCCAGATTGGGTGGTTTTAAGTGCATTTTGGCGGATTTGAACATATTTTGGGCTGGAAAACGTCAGCAGTATCTGGCAACACTGGTGTCTTCATCCACGTTGTTTTCCCGGCGCTTGGTGACGCCATGACAACCGGGAAAAGGAAGTACATTTTCACGCATGCGCATATTTCATTTCCGCATTATTACTATCGTATAGCACGGTCGCAAAAACTGCCGCGTGAACGCAAGTGGGGCTGCACCGGTGCTAACACGCTTCTCTCTAGTAAGCAGGTTTGTGACGTGTGAACACTCCACAAAATTTACACCGGTGTAAGATATATTGGAGCAAAATACATCAGCGCAGCATCGACGCAAATATGTGCCGTGTGAACACCCCTTAAGAATTGTTAATTTTATATCCAGAAGCAACCTGGAGTGCCTAAGCTCCCATAGAGATGTCTGGTCCCTTAGCTCAGGCTTCATACGTAAAGTGCAAGTACAAGTAATTATGCTGAAATTAAGACTATACAAAAGCACATTGCACATGCACCAAATAAGCTCACCATGTAGTTCTGTTACAGAGCCAGGCAGCGTACTGCAGAGGGTAACTGAGAAAGCTAAGCACATGCACATCTGGAAGGAAATTTCATGCATATTTTGCAAGTATTTCACAGAGAAATGGTTAATAATTTACCTAGCATTAGCGCGGTTTTGCCGTTGCAAATTCCAGAGCCGCCTCCTACTTTTTTTTTAAAAATCCGGCTACTTCATATTTTCTGTAGAACCCTGCTGTACCTCCTGAAGCCACTTTCACATACAAAACCTGTTAATGTATCAGCTAAAACAACACGTGATGGACAACACATTTTCATTCCCACTCAGTCTGTGTGTCACACATTCCCACCTGACTGTATTTAATTTCACGCAATGGTGTGAACCCGCCTCCGCGAGACCGGATATGACGTCTCGTTAATTCCAATATCCACCCGTATCGGCTGATGTTTTCTTTCTTTGTTGTTTTGGTTTTGTCGCTTTAGTGAGGCAGTATGAGTATTCAGTAGGTGTCAGTCGTTCCATTGCAGTATCGCTGCATCCTTGACACCATCGCCAGAAACATCACTACATGTTGATCCATTGGTTCCAATTCCCACTAAAGCCGTGGCAAAAGATTAACGTTTCGACTTGACTGTTTTGCTCCCATTCCCACATGACACCTTTACAGCAGAACGGCAATAAATCAACAGTTTTCAGTGTGAATAGTAGGGCTGTAACGATACACCCAACTCACGATTCGATTCGTATCGCGATTTTTGACCCACGATTCGATACGCCCACAATTTTTTTTTAAATGTTTTTTTAAAGTAGTAAATTTGACTTAACATTTACTTCCTTACTTACATTAACTATTTAATAACAAATAATTCAGACCACTGCAGAGAATGAGTAATATGTATGCAAAAATGAACAAATGTATATCCAAAGATTGTTTTATTTCTCTAAATAATACTGTTGAGCCGGAAGCTCTGTTTTTTTCAGTTCTGAAAAAGTCATTTTTCCAAATCGTGTAAATCCGTTAAGATTTTTTTTGGGGGGGGGGCTCTCTCACCGTCTCACTCTCATAGGGCCAATGATTTTCTGTGATCGCGGAAAACAGATGGAAATTACGGAATTTTTATGGTGAAACATTGGTCGCGTGTCAAAATGTAACTGCTGCAGAAGGCTTCCGCCCAAGCAGACATGCCTTCAGTGTTGCCAGATATTGCTAACGTTTTCCACCCCAAAATATGTTCAAAACCAGCCAAAAAGCACCTAAACCCGCCCAATCTGGCAACACTGCATGCCTTTCCGGTCAAGTGATTGTGATTGGCTTGTGGCACACCTAGCCAGCCAATGAGCTGCTTGTTTACAGATTCGCTCCCCGCATCGCAACCAGCATGGCGACCGCTTAAAAGAAATGAATGCTCTGCCAGTGGCGAGTGTGGACGTTGCGTGACTCGCAGAAGATTGTCGCAGGTCGGCGAAAAAACGACTTACTAATAGATATAAAAAAAATAAAAGTAATTTAAGTAAGTTTAAAATGTAATTTAAATAAAAAGTAAAGTATTCATAAATTGAAGTTTGGAAGCGCCTCTGTTTTTGGGCTGAGGAGAAGTTTGAAAGGGTGTACCGCGATTCTGCCTTCTTGTATCGCGATACGGATCGTGGCTCTGCGTATCGCGATTTCGATACGCATATCGTTACAGCCCTAGTGAATAGGGTATTAAACCTTTTTTTTTTTTGTTGCTGTCATGATTCTACACGCACACTGTTCCCAGTTCCAACTACCCCTTGGTGGAGAAAATGGTTCAAGTTCGTTCATTTTGAAGAGGGTCGAGTTTGTGCACGTTGGCGGTTATGTGACACTTTTCATCGAGGTGTTTTTCAAGCTTGAGGCTGTTCAGTGCTGGATTGTTGCTACCTCAGAGCGGGAACACGATTCCATCAGGGCTCCTTTATCAGTAAGCATTATACATTCAGCCACTTTATTAGAAACACCCACCCATCCGCCTGCTGCTTGATGCAGTTCTCTCGTCAGCCGATCCCTCGACTGCAGCACGATGCATGAAATCATGCGGATCCAAATCAAGAGCTTCAGTTAATGTTCACTTCAAACATCAGAATGGGAAAACTCGTGATCTTAAAGTGGGACTTTCACTGTGGGCGTTGGTTTGAGTATTTCAGAAGCTGCTGATCTCCTGGGGTTTTCACACACAACAGTCTGTAGAGTTTACGCAGAATAGTGCGAAAAACAAAAAACACCGAGTGAGTCAGTGTTGTAGTCGAGTCACTAAACCTCGAGTCCGAGTCCAGTCTCGAGTCCCCAGTGTTCAAGCCCGAGTCGTTAAATTCCGAGTCGAGTCCGAGAACAAGACTCCAACAGCACCGTTTGACGGTGCTGTTTTTAGCGCCGTTAACATGAGTTTGTTCCTGAACATGACGTATGAACAGGTGAATGTGCTTCTCTTTGTCAGGGAGTGTGAAGTATTCCGTCAGAGATGGTTGGGAGACGGGTGTAAGTGCAGAAGGTGTGTTTTTATTAATACGAGCGAAGAGGGTAAACAATCCAGAACGGCAGGCAAAATCGTAAAACAGTGAAACTGGCAACAGGTCAAGCGAGGCGCAAACAAGCTATCGTAGACTCAGCAGAATCAAAAGCCCTATTCGCACGGGATAAGTATTACCTATGGACCTCTGGTAATTCGCAATTACCCCCGCACCTCTGTGTTATTGTGTGGCGGGATAAACAAAAGTCTGTAATTCACTGAATTTACAGACATTGTGACCAGCTTAATGTGTGGGCACAGGTGGTCACACAGCTTCTCAAAGGCCTCTTTGGGCATTCGGAAGTTTTGGTACCAGTCTTTCTCCCGAAAGTTCTCCAGCACCTCCACTTCCCAGAAGGACAGGCCTCTCTCCCTGGGTCTTCTATCAGGGTACCAGATATCAGCTATAAACATGGTTGGGTAGGTGGTATATAGAATAAAGGCGCGTTTGGCAACAATCAATACAGTTGTAGCATGTTGGAAGTGCCAACATATTACTGTAGTACATTAATGGTGCATTAATAAGGTAGGATGAAAACACAGTAGGCATAAGAATAGCACTGTATCCAAATTAAGAGAGGGGAAACGCATATGATAGGGATGCAGTATGTTTGCTCCACGCTCTCAAAATGAGAAGGCGGGGTCACTGCAAATGAAAACAGTCTCGAGATGACAATGTAAGGTGGGGTTTACATTAGACCGTATCAGCGGATCATCAGATTAACGTTTTTAAAAACGATTAGCGTGCACACAGCAACGCCAATACACGGATACGCTAATCACATGACTAATTCGGCACGTAAGTTGAAATGTGTCAGTGCGGCTCATAGCTTCCTCCTCAGCGGCTGCGCTCCAAATCACTCCGCCCTGAGCAGCGAGTGCCCTCTGGAGGGTGCGCACTCCGGCCCTGCGCAGCTCACAGAGCGCGCGAGTGAAGCGCACGAGCAGTGATTCGGGACTGAGCCGCTGTGCGCAAGTCACTTACCACTTGCAAGTGGAAGGATGGCAAGCCTAAAGACAATCATAACTACACAATGGGCAGTATTTGCGTCAGTATTTGCAGTATTTTCATACTTTTATACTCTTTAATGAAAGGTGATACAAGGCGGAAGTCCGCGCCGTTTTTCAGCAGTCGCGTCACATGACCAACGCCAGCGAATCAGGAAGGTGGATGTCACAGTGACGTTGTCCAATGAGACGCCAGCTAGAGCTCAGCACAACGTATCCGCGTATTCTCAATGTTTACACAGCACCGGACCAGACACGATCTGGATTGAACACGTGGACCCTGGCGGATTCCCGTTTCCAGGCGGTTTAATGTAAACGGACAGTGCATCTGCGAAGAAAACGAGACAGATACGGTCTAATGTAAACTTGGCCTAAGTGAACAGGCAGTTTATGGCGCTGTTTACACATAGCCAGGTATTTTGCTAAACGAACATTTGTCTTTCCTCCGTTAACCAAAATATCTTCGTATTGCTGTGTCATGGGGGTTAGCGTGGCTCCTTGCCATATGCTGCTACACAATCCATCCAGTTGAAGATTCTTCGTGCTTTCTTCTTGGAGCTGTTTCTGCTTATCTGGTTCAAATACGGGATAGGCCTACTACCACTTGCCCCTGAAATGCTGTTTATCAAAATTTCGCCCTTATCCTCCATTATTCACTCCAGAAAAGTACAAGAGACGCGCGTTTAATAATTACAAACACAGACATGCGCATTCACACGGGACTTGTATTACCACTGGACGTCTGTGTTTTGCCGAAACACAGTAGGTAATTCGCGGCGGAATTATTACTTGGCAAATTACGGACATGGCGCATTCGCACGGGACTAAGAACTCAGACATTCTCTGTAATTATTCCGAATTACCAGAGGTCCACAGGTAATACTTATCCCGTGTGAATAGGGCTAAAGATGAGAAACAGGAAATCAGGGATCAGGAAACCAAACAAGGAAATAAGGCTCAGCAATGCAATTCAATACTTCGCAAAGTAAGTGTGTTTTCACAGTTTTTATATCGGTGCGCTGATTGCGTCTTAATCCTGTAAAGGTGCGAGTCGTTTACGGCGCGCACGCTGTCTGGATGATGCCCGAGAGTCTATCTGATGCACAAGCCAAGGTGTGCAGGTGTGACACACTTGTGCAAAATTAAGACAAAAATGAACGTAGATATAAATATCTTATGCCAAATTATTATGGCATGTTCCAAAAAAAAAAAGAGAGAAAAATCCGAGTCCTCGTCTCCAATTTACGAGTCCGAATGCAGTTAATGCACGAGTCCGAGTCATCAGTGCTCGAGTCCGAGTCGAGTCACGAGTCCTTAAAATGAGGGCACGAGTCGGACTCGTACTGCAAGCCTGGCGTGAGTGACAGTTCTGTGGGTGGAAACAAACGCCTTGTTGATAAGGGAGGTCAGAGAAAAATGACCAGATTGGTTCGAGCTGCCCGAAAGGGTATAGTGACTCCTATAATCACGCTTTACAACCGTGGTGAGGTGAGGAGAGGAGAAAAGCATCTCAGCATGCCACAGCAGACCACCACGTTGGGTTCCACTCCTACAGGAACCTTGCCATCAAGAACAAGTGCCTTTGAAAGTGGCCAGCGAGTGTAATTTTATCCAGTAGTGTAATATTTAACGAACCCTTGAGCTATAAACCTGTCGCGCGGGTACATCGCCTGCTTCCTGGTGAGGACTCTGTGGCTCTCGGTCACCATCAGCGCCACTACCGTTCACCCTCAGCTCAAACATGTAGCTATCGCTTAATTCTCCATCTCATTCTGTCAGATATCCTACACTTCAATAAGCAGGATGAAGAAGACTCTTTGCCCTTGATATTTAGTCCGTTCACGCCGCTGCTGCCGTCCAGTTATGGGCCAGGGTGTGGCGTGGCGTGGCATGGCAGCGCATGGCATATTTCCAACGCTATTGGCTGTTGTGTGAATCAAGCATTTCAGCATGAAACTTCAACTGACTTCCTGTTTCAGAAGGAAACACGTCGAGACATGGAATCAAATCATAACTCTGAAGGTTTTTCGTGGGAGCGTGAAGACCTTTGCTTTTCTGCACTGCAGTACACTGGTGTTTTGGTTTTTTTTCCCCTTTCTTCCACCTGCTCTTATGAACTGACTTAACTTAATAAACACTTTTTGTGCACTCGTACAAATGCATTTATTGTTATGACCTGAGCACTTAAGATGCTGCTTTGTTCCCTGGAAACTGTTTTATGTTTTATAAACCCATACAGTGTAACTGGCGCCTCCCTTAGAGGAGCGCGTTGCCTTTACTCGCGTTCTTCGGAGTGAGTGAGGTGCAATCAGCGTACCGTAGATTACAGAATAATATACAGGGAGACTTTTTGCTTGCATGGTTTGGGTTCGCTTCTCCCCTAAAGCCGACTGTACGGTGCAGATTAATTTTGGGTATCTGTAACCCCCTTAGCTCAGGAATAACTCGCCGTGTGCCCCTGCGGCATCGACACGATTTCCTCAGTCCGAGAGTTGTTGCAGATGCTGCGATATTTTCAAGCGTATTTAATAATCTAATGTGACTATCAAGAAGAGTGCTGTTGTCACGCGCAGCAGATTCCTGAATCCAGTTTTATCGTCCTTTTATTTGTGTGTGAGCGCAAGGGCAAATTATTTAGCACGTTGTACTCGAAATGTTTTAGGGAAGAAAAACAAATGCATTATACATCCACCACTTCTTCATAGAACAGTCAGTCGTTATTGTGTGCATCTTCCCAACCAGTCCTTTCTCCCCTTTATTTATTTTATGCAGAAACAGCCGGTTGCACTTAAACGAGAACTGAAGTCATGTTTTAACTTGCTTTATTTCTTAATTAGTCCAAAAAAAAAAGTGTGTGTTTCCGGTTACGGAGATTTCAAAACTAGGGTCGGTAGGCAGGCTTTTTTTTTTTTTTGAATTTTTTTTTTTCAAGATGGCTGCCATAACCTATATTTAGACAGGAATAATTTCACAAAATATAATGAATTTCTTTGCAGGTCACCTAAGTTACCACCTTCTGATGAATCTGATGCAGCATGAGACACCTTTTAACATGAATGTTTCTGTAAATATAACAGCTCAATACACCATGAGAGAGAGAGAGAGAGCAGCCCCGCCCCTCTCTGCTCCCTGAGTGCAGCTCGTCGCCTTGGTAACGGTGCAGGGAAAAGACACAATATAACAAGCAAAGAGCGCTTTTTCTCTCCCAGAGTTCCCTCTCCTCGAACAACGCTGATTTACACGGAAACGAAAGGAGCTATTCACAAAATTCTTTCACATTGAGTGCTACAAGGCTCCCATGAAGACATTAATGTAATTTTTTTTGGTCCCTAGTGTAAAAAATGTGGACACTAGAGCGAGTTAAAAACAAGTGACTTTTCTGATTTTGCAGTAAAAGCGCTGCCACGTTTATAATGTGAGTCTATGGGAGAGCGCGGCTGTCCTCTCCTTACTTTCAGGCTTCTCATTCAAAAACTGTAAGTCCTATCGCTCAGGGAGACACTTGTCTTGATTCACACAATGTGTGACTACAACTTTTGAGAAAATTGTGTGTGTAGAGTGAAAATTGTGGCTGAGAAAACAGTTTAAATGAGAAAGTTAGAGCTTTTTTTTTCAAGCTGCCTACACTCTAAGGCTACGTTCACACTGCAGGCTGAAGTGACTCAAATCCGATCTTTTCGCCCATATGTGACCTGTATCCGATCTTTTATTGACAATATGAACGACACAGATCCGATTTTTTCAAATCCGACCCAGGCCGTAAGGATATGTGGTCCTAATTCCGATTCCTATCCGCTCTTTTCATATGCGACTTCAGTCTGAACCGCCAGGTCGCATTCATCCGACTTGCACGTCATCAACAAGCCACAAACGTCACTATTCTGCGCTGAAGTAGGCGGCGGGTCTCTCAAAAAAGTTACAACAACATGGCGCATAATCACGGGCGCAGATAGAGGGTGGGACGAGTCATATTTAAATTCACCTCGTTCGGTCCCCCCTACTTATAGGGAGGAAAAAACGTCTATGCTGTCTTTCTTTGCATAAGGCAAACCTCATGGAAAAATCAAAAGACTAATTACCATTCGGTTTATTGAGGTGCACAGCAGTATATAGTTGCAACAACTCACATAAAACAAAACAAAGACTGATATTCGGTTGGTTGAGCTGCGCAGACTGCACAGGTTGCAAGCTCGAGCTTGGTTGCTATGGTTACTAACAACAAGTTTGACAGGCATATCGGGGTTGGGGTTGGTTTGCTGGCAGCTTTGTCCCCCCCAGTTCAAAAAACGTATCTGCGCCCCTGCGCATGACATCAATGCGAGGGACGCTTCGGGCTGTGAAGGTTCTGAATCTTCTCAATGGAAGGACGCAGAGGTTAGGGAGCTGATTTCCATTTGGGGGGATGCAGCTATTCAAGCTAGATTGGATGAGTCATACCGCAACCGGGCGGTTTTACTTCCGTAAACACTGGCCATGCTCACTGCGTGTGACGTCGTCGTATCCTGCAATGCGCATGCGGAACACTTTTAGGTCGCTTTTCGTTCATACTGAGGATCACATACAAGTCGCATATATTTGTTAATGTGAACGACCTCACAAAAAAATCGGATTTCACAAAAAAATCGGAATTGAGCATTAAGCCTTGCAGTGTGAACGTAGCGTAAGACTACGTTCAGACTGCACCCTGAAACGACCCATATCCGATTTTTTTGCCCATATGCGACCTGTATCCAATTTGTTATTGACATTCTGAACGACACAGATCCGATTTTTTTCACATGCGACCCAGGCCGCTTGGATATGTGGTCCTAATTCCGATGCATATCCGTTATTTTCACATGCGACTGCAGTCTGACCGGACAGGTCGCATTCATGCGACCTACACGTCATCAACAAGAGACAAACGTCACTATTCTGCATTGGCTAATCCCGCCTCTTTGGTGGAAAACAACAACATTTGTACAGTTTTCAGAATTTAAATAGACTTTTATAGAATTGATCAAGCTAATGGTGGATTTGGTAGGGACCTGGATGTTGATCTGTTAGCCTGATTAAATAAAACAGTTTCTATAACTGATTTATAACTTCAACCATCCTGTATTATAAGATTGTTCTGGAAATTTCCAGTAATTTGACACCTTCGGTCTCATTACTCTGCTGTTAATCAGATTATTGTGTGAGTTCCGCTGCCGCCACAAAAACCACATCGCCAGGTCTCGCCTCATCTCCATAGCAAACTGCACTGGTGTTTCTGCACCTTGAGCCAGCGCTGAGAGAAGTTGCAGAATTCAGCTGGCTATAAACAATCTAAATAAATATTTATAAAAATGTAGAAAAAGTTTATTAATATGACGAAATAAATATGTGCAAATTATTAAGCCTGAATTAAGAGTTTGGTAATACAGCGGCCGTATCCCAAATGACTGCCTACTGAAGCTCGAGTGCACTATATAGAGTTTAAAAATCCATTACTTCCTAGTAACATGTAGTGCACTTATATAGAAATTAGAGAGACATTTAGGAGTCAACCCTCGTTACCAGGCTACACGTTTTCATTTCAGTTCAGAAACAAAAACACACACGAGACCTCACACTTTAACACTAACCAGATAATTAAACAAACAAACAAAAAAAGAAATCATGAAACTTGAAGAGTGCGCTTTTTTTTTTTTTTTTTTTTTGTTTATATATTCCGTAGATGTGCTTATTACGTGTCAATTTGCGCATGCGGGACACTTTTAGGTCGTTTTCCGTTCATATTGGAGATCACATACAAGTCTCATATAATTGGTAATGTGAACGGCCTAACAAAAAAATCGGATTTCACAACAAATCGGATATGGGTCGTTTCAGGTTGCAGTCTGAACGTAGTGTTAATAACGCCATAGACCCCCATTATAAAGCCTGAATTTCTCCAGATGTGCTCATGGTGTTTGATCTGGGACTGATCAAAAAGTATAGAACCCAGCAAAAAAGTTGAATGCCAGATCCACACAGGAGAATTTTGTCTCCGTTTTAAAGTTTGAATCATGTCTCTAGGTGAAAGACAAAATAAGCGTCATCTCTGCTTCTGTTCCCTCCGACGGCCCCGACACACTACTGCCTCCGCCGAGTGCGCGCGCACACACCGCATGTCGGGGCCGCGGATGAGTTACTCTCCCCTGATCAACGAAGTCTGCGGGGAATTTGTGGTTATTATCGGTACAAACAGCGCGAATCACAACTTAAATGAGTGCGGTTCAGTTTGACATTGTTGTCAGTCCGTTAGAACAACATTTCATTTTATTAAAATCGAAAATTAATATTTAGAGCCTGTGGGCTACAAAAATAAGTCATTAAAGTAGCCGGCTGGACTTAATTGTGTAGTCGGCTGTACGGCCGGCAGCCGGCGCTTGTGGAACGCCCTGATTTTCCCAGTGAGTGACAAAAACTTCCAGTTATTGCGGTTGGGTTATATGTAAAAGTCGCGACTGGGAAAAAAACGAAAAAAAAGTTTAGGGTCGGGCGGTACGGATTAGGGTCGGTTGGGTAACCGGAAACACACTTTTTTTTTTTTTTTTTTTTTTTTTTTGGCCTTAACGTGTTATTCAGTGACGTTTTCGGTTTTATTAACCTCATATATCGTGACTCGTCTTGGCATGTTATATTACGCTTATCAGCTTTTTTTAGCCACATTGAATGTAGTTCGTTTTGTCCACGGCAGGCGTCGCTTATCCACGCGATCGTCGCGAGACTTCAAACGTGAAGTATCAGCACCGCTATTTTGGAAACTGTTTACACAGCAGCCAGATCGCCACATCATTCCAATTTAGATTAATTTTGAGATTTGCCAGCTTCATCAGTGATGGAGATTATTCCATACGACTTCAAACCGAGTTGGAAAGATGACAGGATAAGGCCGACTCCGTCGCGCTGGTATTTACGTCATTACTGTCGCACGATTAAAACGTGCCAGATCAGTCGGCTGGTGGGTTTTCAAAATAATAAACACATGCATATGTATTTATCACCAAAAACACATTGTACTGAGCCAGCGCTCGAAACTAACGGTGTCCCGGGGACCATAAAAAATGTCATCGGGACACAAAATTATCATATCTGGGACAATCCCGGGACAATGGAAAAAATAGATCTAGAAAAAAAGTTCTACATTAATATTATTTACAAAGTCGTAACACATATGTAGACATTCACCTAATTTGTCAATTTTAATTTTAAAACGTTAAAAGCGAAAAATACATTAGTAGCTACACTTTGGATGCACCTGCATCCGTAGGCTACAGAGCAGCGCGTTCTGTTCTAGAATCTTCGGCCGGAGTCCGCATTATATGGACTTGGAATGGAATTGCTACCGCACACGCTGCGCCGACTCTTGCCAGAACAAAAATGCTGAAGTGGTTGAAGCGGACCGACCGCGGGGAAGAAACTGAAAGCCCAGACATAACGTCTCCGGGACCTTCAGGATCCAAAGTGTCATCGCCTGGTCTGCAGGCAACGCTAGCAACTGAATGAACTTAATGAACACTGTTAGACACGTTATAAAATACAACAGGAATGATGTGGATGATATTGACGGAAGATACCGTTCAACAGAATAAGTGAGTTTTCTTGGTGTCTTTCTAGTTCAGAAAGTTTAGTCAGTCAGCAGCACAACTAAGCTCGGACCTGGCAGGTCCGTGTATCATCGTTTTCCAGATTGAATGGAATACTTGAATGATCGGATGATACACGGACCCTGGCACTATGCTGATGTTGCTAATGTTTGCACCCGGCAGCGAAAGTTCATAAAATGGATAACGGAAAGTTCATAAAAATGGATAACGGTAATGGTGAAAATTATAAGTTGGCCTTATAAGTGCCAACAGATATTCAAGGTATAAGTAGATGAAACGAACATAAAAGGGGTCTTATTTTCAACTAAAGTGTACTGCAGATGTAGGGAGTTGAAACATTTTCTGAATGAGCTAGTTGGCCCCTTTAAATAAACGGGTATCTATTCATACAGTGAGATCGCCAAAGTTTAATAAACTGAAAATGCAATAACTGTAATTTTGAAGTAGATGATGTATAGGACATGTGTCGCTTGTGTCTTGTGACTTATTGTAAAAATGATATAAAGGGTTCAAAATCGCATAGTTACAAATATAATAGTAACTTCATATGATAATATTAACCACTGGTTATTTCAGAGAGGAAAAAAATGGGGACACTATTGCTTCCATTCGGGACAATACAACACAGAATTCGGGACCACTGGGGGACACAAAGAAAAAAAGTTAATTTCGAGCCCTGTACTGAGCGCATTCCCCACATAATCCTCACTAAGGTTTCGGACAGCGCTACAAAATGGCGTCCATACTATATAGTGAGTAGGGAGCGATTTCGGATACAGGGAAAACTTCCGGCTTGATTACGTCAGCATTCGAAAGAAGGCGCGTGCATCTTTCGACATCGTTGGCAGACGTTGGTGACTTTGATTTCCGCTGTACGTTTTACTTCCGTCCTACGATGTCTCGCACAGGTCTCAGCGAATCTCGTTTAAGCCTATAGGGATGCAAACAGCGCGCCTTTTTGGCGGATGCTGCCTTTTTCACGGCTGAATCGCGCAGATCCGATTTTTTTTGGGGGGGGCATTGGAGTGTCTGATTATAATTTCATCAAGTAAATTCTGTATATAAGCAAATGCCGTTACAGTCCATGAAACTTATGGCCCTTTTCCACTACCCTTTTTCAGCTCACTTCAGCTCGCTGCAGCTCACTTCAGCCCGACACGGCTCGCGTTTCGACTACCTTGGAGCAGCACGACTCAGCTCGCTTCAGCCCTGCTTAGCCCCTAAAACTCGCACCGTTTTGGAGTGGGGCTGAAGCGAGCCAAACCGAGCTGAGTGAGGCTGGGGGCGTGAGCAGACACTCCCCTGTGCACTGATTGGTGAGGAGGAGTGTCCTCACATGCCCACACACGCCCCGCGAGCACGCTGGGATCTGTAAACACCGCAAACCCGGAAGAAGAAGAATTACGAATTATGAGAATTTCTGAAGCCTTATGCGCTTCGCCTCATCTATACGCTCTTGCCAGTATCTGTTGGCGTTGTCGGTGACAACAAGCCACAGCACCAAGACCAGCAACACTAACGACTCCATGTCCTCCATGTTTATTGTTTACTATCCGGGTCGTGAGACTACCGCTTAAAAGATCACTGATGTCACTGTTTGCGCCGCCTAACGACATCACGTGACGTCCACCCACTTTCGCTAACTCCACCCAATGTGTCCACCCACTTCCAGCCAGCACGGTTCAGCGTGGTTGTAGTCGAAATGCAACTTCAACAGCCCCACTCAGCTCGACTCAGCACGGCACGGCTCAGCCGCGTTTGTAGTGGAAAAGCGGCAATAGGAAGTATAAGTATGAGAAGAAAACAGTAAATCAGAAAGCTGCGCAGCTTTTGCGCAAACGAGCGCAGCTTTCTGATTTACTGTTTTCTTCTCATACTTGTACTTCCTTTGTTTCATGGACTGTAACGGCATTTGCTTATTTAGTAATTTTAATACAGAATTTGCTTTGAAATTATAATCAGACACTCCAACGCTCCCCCTAAAAAAAAAAAATCGGATCTGCACAATTCAGCCGTGAAAAAGGCAGCATCCGCCAAAAGGCGCGCCGTTTGCATCCCTGAGCCGAGGTCACAACCGGACGTACGATTTTTTTGGCCGTGCAATTTTTGGTGTTTCCCAAATCACTGCGTTTTTTTTTTTGTTCGTGGAGAAAGACACACGTTGGCCGTAAGTTTGTCTTGCAACCTGAAAAAAGTAAGCGCCCGTAGAGTTTGTTTGACATGACAAAGAACCTCTGCGGCCGGTCTACGGCTCGTAAATCAGCATGTCACACGCGCACTCTCCGTGCATTTCTTGCGTTTTTTGCATGTAGACCGGCCGTAGGAGCACGTACGGCCATCACTTTGACATGCGGACTGATGTATTACAGAGCGTGTTTCAAACACTCATAACTTGCTATAGCAGCGACAAAACAGCTCTCAAAAATGCATTCTGATATTTAATAAAATGAGAAATAGAATTTGGATCATTAAAAAATTTGCCTTCAGTTCTCCTTTAAAGTTGCATGATACCGTACATAGCCGTCATGTTTTTCTGTGAGAATGTAGGATTTGGAGCTCAGGAGACCTTCATCTTCTGACCTTGTGTGCACGAGTGTGTTGTGCTTAAACTACTACGTCTACAAAACACGAGGCTGCAAGTGATAAATGCCATGTAGACTGGGCAGTACAGCGAGTCTGAGATTGGGGTTTTTTTTTTTTTGGAAAGTCTTTAAAAACGAAGAGTCACTGCTGTGTTAGACAGCACTCTTCACCATCAAAACATCAATTGACGGAAGAGGGTTTGGAAGAACAACTTTATTCATCACACAAGGCCGCCCCGTATTAACCTAACCACATGTCTTTGGAGGAAACCCACGCAGACACGGGGAGAACATGCAAACTCCATACAGAAAGGCCCTCGCCGGCCGCTGGGTTCGAACCCGGAACCTTCTTGCTGTGAGGCGACCGTGCTAACCACTACACCACCGTGCCACCCAACAGGGCTCTTTTTGGAGGAGCCCGGCACCTTAGACACTTCATAGAGGTTTTTCTTTTAATTGGTCACCTATTCATTGTGTGTGTTTATTCAGTCTTTTTTTTTTTTTTTAAATCACAAGATGTGTTCAGTGATGAGCAGGACAAATGCCTCTCATTCATCAGACCTCTCGGAAAACGTCCATTAGGATGTTTTAACGTTCATGTACTCGCACAAGTTCGTCGAGCTTGCTGGCCGGCGAAACGTTTTACTGCTTCGTAACTAAATAGGATACAGAGATGTCGGATTAATGGCGGCAACTCGACCACCTCTGGATTCATAGTTACGATTAGTGAACCAGGGTTTTTTCTAGAAAAATCTAGTATGAGGGCGCTCACCATGGCGAGGGAGTGAAGCGGGGGGGTGCCGGTTGTCCGTCCCAGCCTCCGCCGTGCGAAGCTTTTGAAAAATTGAGGCTACAACGGGACATTCTGAGGCTATCTGAGAGGGAAATTGTAACAAATTGTCTGTCAACATTGAAAAAGAAAGAAGTAATCTTCTTCTGCCCCGGACAGTCTTTGGCTTTCTTCCGTTTCGTGCCGCGGGATGACATCTTTAAATGCCCAAGTGTCAACAAAAACAACTCGCGAACCACTTCCATCAAAAGCTCCCACACCGGTGGGTGAAAGGTCCTTCAGTCTCGAGAAATCTCGCTCTACAAGTCAGCTGACCTTGTATGTAACCCATGTCAAATCTCGCGAGAGCAGCCGCGACAAGTAAACAACTAAACATGGCGCCTCAGTCTGGAAAACGCCAATTCGGATTGTTTTTGCACCGTCTGGCGGTGTATCTACTATGATTGGAATATTTTTGGAGTAATTATAACGTATTTGATGATCAGACACGTTGTCACGTGGTGTTGCTGGGATGTTTTCACGGAGAAAAGATTGTTTTGAGAAAGACTGCATGTTGTGCAGTAGCATATAAGTGCATGGCCTAAGTGTGACTTGGGGTTCAATCGGCATTTCGGTAAGAGGATGCACGCCGAGAGTAAGAGGGCGCAGCGCCCCTGTTCCCCGGTTTAGACGAAAGCCTGGTGAACGTATCAGTGCTGCAGTTGTATCATGACTCATTTCCAGCGAGGAAATCCAAAACGCACCAGTGGGAGAAACTGGTTAATGATTTCACATAAAAACAAGCAATGCACTTAATACCAATAATATTTACTGTCTTATGCAACATATGCTTGGTCAGGGCTTAAAGGAACAGTCCACCGTACTTCCATAATGAAATATACTCTTATCTGAATTGAGACGAGCTGCTCCGTACCTCTCCGAGCTTTGCGCGACCTCCCAGTCAGTCAGACGCAGTCAGACGCGCTGTCACTCCTGTTAGCAATGTAGCTAGGCTCAGTATGGCCAACGGTATTTTTTGGGGCTGTAGTTAGATGCGACCAAACTCTTGCGCATTTTTCCTGTTTACATAGGTTTATATGACCAGTGATATGAAGCAAGTTCAGTTACACAAATTGAAACGTAGCGATTTTCTATGCTATGGAAAGTGCGCACTATAATGACAGGCGTACTAACACCTTCTGCGCGCTTCGGCAGCGCATTGATATCTGAGCTCCGTATCAATGCGCTGCCGAAGCGCGCAGAAGGTGTTAGTACGCCTGTCATTATAGTGCGGACTTTCCATAGCATAGAAAATCGCTACGTTTCAATTTGTGTAACTGAACTTGCTTCATATCACTGGTCATATAAACCTATGTAAACAGGAAAAACGCGGAAGAGTTTGGTCGCATCTAACTACAGCCCCAAAAAATACCATTGGCCATACTGAGCCTAGCTACATTGCTAACAGGAGTGACGGCGCGTCTGACTGCGTCTGACTGACTGGGAGGTCGCGCAAAGCTCGGAGAGGTACGGAGCAGCTCGTCTCAATTCAGATAAGAGCATATTTCATTATGGAAGTACGGTGGACTGTTCCTTTAAAAGATTTTCTCGTTATGTGGTCAGAAAAATGTGCAACAGCATACGTTACCTCAGGAACGTGTCCTCATCCACTCGTATCCAATTTAGTATGGGACTGAATATTTCACATACTAAATGAAAGAAACAAGGCGTCTACCTTTTATTTGCGCTGTGCTCAAGGACTAATTTTGCGCAAACTAGACATGTTTGCCTCACTTTCTTTCCATCTATTGAGCTCCAGCTCTGAAGATGGACAATCGCAGGAATATTCTTCACTGAAGAATCAAATCTGCATTTTCTTGATGCCAGAGTATTTATTCTGAGTTGTAGTTGCGGAGCTGATATAAAACTGCGACGATCTTGTTCGCCCGTTTTTGGGGCAAGCACTCAATGTATTCATGACGAGGAAGGCCAATAGGTGATTTTATACATGAGAGAGAGAATATTATACTTTGGTGTGAAGATATATATGTTATGTCCCAGCTGGGAGGTCCGTATTGTGAAATACCGTGACCAAGGTCTTGAAAGTACTGAGCGAGGCCCTCTGGGCCGAGGTCACGATATTTCACCATACGGACCGACCTTAAGCTGGTAAATTTTTTATATATATATATATATATATATATATATATATATATATATATATATATATATATAAATAAATAATACTTTTTTAAAAATTTTTTTTTTTTCCTTGACCAAATTCTAATAGAAAACGAGAGCGCCCGAAAGGGAAAGCCGAGCCGCGCCGCCATTTTGAATCCTCATTCACGGCTGTAATGCAAATTGCTTCCTCCTCGGTATACAAGTGCACTTCCATGGCAGGAAAATAAACTACATTTTGCCGCCTATGTAGTTCCCTATTTATACAAAATTGAGTCATTCAGGATTCAGCCATGTTTTTGCTCGGTGTTAGCAACAGTTACAGGTTTTTAGCTTTCTCCTGAAATGTTTTCTTTTATTTCGTCTTCCTCAGGGTAGTAAAACTCGCTTTCGCTGTGAACACTGTCGTTATCGCGATCCATGCTGTAAAATTAATGCTATTCTCCTGAGAAATGCTGGCAAAAATTTATAAGATTTTTGATAATCTTATAAATAAATCTTTTATTTAAAAAAAAGAGAAATGTTGACACAAATTGCTACTATGTTTGTTGTTGTGAACGAGCGATTCGCCGGAGGTCCGTACCGTAGGATACAGACCCGCTCGGCGGCCAATCAGAGCGCAGGATTTGGACCGCGAAAAAAATAAATGAAGTTTATCTTCGTGTGGTGAATGTATCTTTCGCGAAGGAGTGAAAATGTTTTAAACACAAGATAAACTTCATATCTTCGCGCCACCATGTAATGTTCTATGTTATATGGACACCATCCACAATAATATGCAAGTTAATCAAAATAATTTGAATTTTGAACCAGTTCACCATTTTGACAACTTGTCGAGTCAGCAGGAAAACACCGGGAGTGACGTCATCAGAGTGAAATATCAGGAATTATTATACATACAGGACACTTTGTCAGTGGAATAAAAAGCGTGTTCTATTCCCTTCTAGCGGGTTTCATTCATCTGGTTTGATAGCATGCAGTGTTGTTAGCATATCGCTTATCCTACATATATTACATAACTCTACCCAATGGAGAGTGAGCGTTCAATATGGTTTACGATATTGCACATTGTCAAGACAACACGACGTCACACGTTGGAGCTGATGCGAATATCCAATGAGAGTTTTCTGCTTCGCGTGTGCAGAACCATTTCTGTATTTGCCGGGAAAGAGAAAGTTGCATTGAACACCTGAAAGGCTACCAAAACTTCATTAGATGGTCTTCATGCATATTTACAAGCAGTAGCGAATTGTGACTATTAGAGCTGGGACTTGAGCTCAGCCAAAACTTAGCCAGACACACCAAAAAAGCAACAGGGCAAAGGATTTGGCAAGGGATTGGCGTCAGGCTGTCAGGTCACTCCGTTGTGTGTTGATGTTGATTTTAAAAGTAACTAGAATTATAGACGGAAATGAATACTGAAGTCTGAGTGAAAAATACCGTAGCGAGCGGCGTGGAAGAAGAGTCTGGAGACAGAAATCTTAGTTTCTCGGTCGTTAGCCTGTGCTACTTGCTCTCGATAGATAGCACTGGCTTGACTTGACACTACGGATGAACGCTACACCGGCTGGAAGGTGACTTCACTGCTGCGCTGACTCGTGGTTAAGCTCATGTTGGCCTTCGAGAAGGCCTAGGGCGATTAAATTTTTGGTCCCTCCCAATATAAATCAAAATCTGACTGGTTAATTCATCTGTCACTTCCTACATAAACATACACTGCCATGGCCTTCTGTCCCGGAGATGACGTCCTAACCAATGAGTGAGCAGCTCGAAACTCTTCTCAACTGAGAGACAACAAACAAACAAATCTCATTGGATAACTCGATTTTAATGTTTTCAGGACAGTAACCCTTTCATTTCTGAAGCACATTTGATAAAAAATGAGGTCGAATTAGAAGAGAATAATTATAATGAAATTATGAAAAATTAAAGAATGAAAAATTAAATATAACATTTGAAATGCTAATGTGCTTGGGCCTTCTTTGAAATCCTAGAAGGCCCTCTGCTTATAAGAGAAAAGCATACCAACGGACATCAAAAAACTGGAAGTGTGTGTATTAGGGCCGTGCAATTAATTGAATTTTGATCACGATTTCGATTTTTGTGTCAAACGATCTCAAAATTCACATAATCGAGTTGAAACGATTATTTTGCCATTTGTCGGGGACGCGCACAAGCAATACATTTCCTTCCCGCGGGCCCATGCGCAGACTTGCCGACAACGCTCACGCGGCGGAAGCAGTGTGTGCGTCTCTATGGCTCTCCACTCACGCAGGAGGAGAGATTGTGAATTGTTTGGCGCGAGGTAGGCTCGCAAGATGACAGAAGGAGGGCAGAATCGGTTGGTCGACAAAAAGGGACGAAAAACGTCTGTAATATGGGATCACTTTGGATTCAAAGAATCCGACGTGGAACAGAAGCGCATCGTGTGCAAGATTTGCAATAAGGCAGTATCTGCGCCTCTTGGCAACACTACAGACCTCTCCAACCACCTGAAACTGAGCCATAAAGTTATTCACGACGAAACAATAAAAAACAAAGATAAAGCCGATGCCGCTACAACCAGCAAGACAATGCAGCCATCCATTTCAGCCACTCTCTACAATGCCATGAGTTCGGAGAGGCACAACGCACTCGCAGCATCCATCGGATATTATTTAGCCAAAGACATGCAGCCTATGTACATTTGTTTTTCTGTCTTATGTCAAAAGAATATTTTTATTTTGTTTTATACATCGCAAACTTTTTTCTAGACTATATTTTCAGTTTGAAAGAAAGGTGAACGTAAATGATCAATAACACAGAGGTTTTTTTTTTGTTTTGAAGAGAAATGCTGAATAAATGTAGCCTAGTAAACTAGACCCACCCGCCTAGCGGCCAAAAATATATTTTGCCTAGCGAATGGGTCTAGCCTCGCACCATATAAACAAAAACACCCCGGGCATCAAATCATGTCCGCCAATCACAACGCAAGGTTTTTGTTTGGATTCTTTGGGCGGGCTTTTGCAGGAGTGACGACAAAGCTGCGCGACGCTGGAGAAAGCGCAACAGGAAAGATGGCTACGGCTAGTGAACAGCGCTCGTTTGACTCCGCTTTGGAATCAGTTTTAGAAGAATTAGACTTGGAGTTTTCGTTGAAACATGAGCAGGAAGAGGCTCTCCGCTCATTCCTTTTCAAGAAGGACGTTTTCGCCGTTTTGCCGACCGGCTATGGCAAAAGTCTGATCTACCAGCCGGCTCCGCTCGTAGCCAAAAGGATGGGGCCAGTTTGTGCAGTACCAAGAATTAATAAACAGCTTTGAAACATTACTTTTTGATTGATTGTTTCTTATTTTCCCGTTATTTTAAATTTAAGGGAAATTATTTCACCAAACACCACTAAATAAAAACTCTCAAAAACAGTTTAAGTAAACCCTTGAAAAACACTTGGAAAAAAATGAGTGTATGTGGTACAGACTCCAAACTTGTGGTCATTATCTCCAAACTTCTTAATATCTAGAACCTGTTTATTAATACGCGTTTTGAAAAATTATTTATTTCAAGGCCTGCCCCACTGCTTTCTGTCGCTCTGACTACGTCACAGTCACTGTTGCGCTGATTGGTCAGAGCGTTGGCCTATACGCACAGAGACAGTTTGAAAGACAGCGGGTTGTTCCTCCTACCCGCTTCGGAAATGTCTACGGATCGAGGCCAGACTAAATATTCACGTTTAGTCTGGCTTGCCAGGCTAGAATAAATGCATTGTTTCAAAAAATCGTTTGAATAATCGTGATTTCAATATTGACTGAAATAATCGTGATTTATTATTTTTTCCATAATCGAGCAGCCCTAGTGTGTATGTATTTATTATAATAATATTGGCTGGCTTTTTTCGTGGTATATCAGATATATTCCATTTGGCTAGCATGATATTGATATATACCCCCACCCCATGCTCTGCATGGTTTTATTCGTCCTGGGTTCTGTGAAAACACTGTTTTCAGTGTGCTGTCCAAATTGCTGCCCATATTTTGAGCTACACATTTCCCATGTCTGTGTTGTAGGTGTAAATAAGTGAGAGAATTTGCTTCGGCTTTTGTGTGTGGTGGTGGGGTGTTCATGCATCCCTATAGGGTTTGCTGAGAGAAGGGATTGCAGATATACATCCCACAGAAGATTTCGGTTCAGTTCGCAGCAGTGTCGTGTATAAGCACGTCCCCAAGGGCATAATTGGCTGCGTACTCACTCAAAGGCTCCTCTCTTTTGCTGTTGTTATGCAACATGCCAACTGGCTAGGCAACCAGGAGCTGTGGCACGCTTAGTGTACTGCTGTGACTTGTTTAGGTGTTCAGCCACACCGCATGACCAGTAAAGGCGTCATGCCACTGCTTAATCAATGCCACTTGAACAGACGTGGCTTGTGTTTTTTTTTTTTTTTTTTTTTTTTTTTTAATTTATTTTTCTGCTAATGATGTTCCCTTTTAAAATATCATGGCCACCAGTTTAAGCACCTTGAACAGGCAGGAAAATGAGAATTTCTTCCATTTCAGGTAAAAGAAGAGTAGCGGAGGAGCAAATGTAATTGCCAGCAATGCAGTCAGGAACTTTGGCGATCGTGAAAAATCGGCTCGATGGTGGATTTGTATGCGATTCTGCGGAAATCTGTTCAATGTACTAGTACGTTACGTTAATGGCATTTAGGCCATTATTAAAAAATGTTCCGTTTCCGGTCCACCTGTCGGGTGAGTGCCGTTTGTGCGGTTGAATTTTTTTTTTTTTTTAACGCCGGTTTTTTTATATTTTTTTCGGGTTCGTAAATCTAAAATCGAACCTGACATTTGCGCATTCCCAGGGCTTTCCACTAAGGCTCATACTAGCCAGCCATGACAAATAAGTAGCCAGCCGGGGGGGAGTAAACACAAAATAAACTCCTGTGCACGCAGTTCCCAGGATTAAATGTATTTTCCACAGACCATTTATTTATTCACTTTACTCAAATACAAAGTAAAATGGCAGTAAATCTTCTTTCTTTTCTTGCGTATTGCATCATGAGGCGTTCCTGGCTTGTAAATCTCTTATTTTCGGTGCATGACACAGGGTTTTTTTTCTAGAAAAATTTAGTATGAGGGCGCTCACCATGGCGAGGGAGCGAAGCGGGGGGGAGATGGTGCCGGTTGTCCCCCCCCCCCCCCGCCGTGCGAAGCCTTTGAAAAATGTTCCAATGGGACATTCTGAGGCTATCTGAGAGGGAAATTGTAACAAATTGTCTGTCAACATTGAAAAAGAAAGAAGTAATCTTCTTCTGCCCCGGACAGTCTTTGGCTTTCTTCCGTTTCGTGCCGCGGGATGACATCTTTAAATGCCCAAGTGTCAACAAAAACAACTCGCGAACCACTTCTGTCAAAAGCTCCCGCGCCGGCGGGTGAAAGGTCCTTCAGTCTCGAGAAATCTCGCTCTACAAGTCAGCCGACCTTGTATGTAGCCCATGTCAAATCTCGCAAGAGCAGCCGCGACAAGTAAACAACATGGCGCCTCAGTCTGGAAAACGTCAATTCGGATTGCTTTTGCGCCGTCTGGCGGTGTATCTACTATGATTGGAATACTTTTGGAGCAATAATAACGTATTTGATGATCAGACACATTGTCACGTAGTGTTGCTGGGATGTTTTCACGGAGTCGGTAAGGGGGCGCACGCCGAGAGTAAGAGGGCGCAGCGCCCCTGTTCCCCCGTTTAGACGAAAGCCTGATGACACATTCACGCAACTGAGCATGCTATGAATTAAAGGGATAGTTCGGGATTTTTGACATGAATCTGTATGGCATCCCCATCAATAGTGTCGTGCAAACACACTGACTTACCCCTGACAGCATCCTGTGAGTCCAGTTCTTGTCCAGTTTTGGTCCAGACGAAAGTAGTCCGGCAAGTTTGTTGGGGTCACGAAAGTAAAACGCTTTTCGTCTCAAAACAGTATGTGTTCAAAAGAGTGATATATTTGCATCACAAAACCGTTGCCAAATAAAAAGTCAGACCTCGAAATCGCTTGGCACTATTTTCTCTCCCTTCTTATCACTGCGCGCTGCCGCCAGGTGACAGCGAAACGCAGACCCACTAAGCTGGTGGGAGACCAAGGCTGCATTCTATCCACGGCTTACACACGTGATGGCACGGAGGATGTGTATAGTGGCAGCATCTGTCCCCCCAGAGAGGATCTTTTCAAAAGCAGGACAGATTATAACTGAGAGGAGAAATAGAATCAGAATTAACTAGTTAATTGCAGCAATTAAAGGAATAGGTAGGAAAAGGAAGGCGCAAAGACACCGCGCAGCGCCTGAAAACGGGTTTTCAGGCGCTGCGTACCCGTTTTCAGGCGCTGCGCGGTGTCTTTGCGCCTGCAGCGGTGCTTTGCCTGTGCTGTGGCTGAAAATAGTTCCAGATATAAATTGGTCTAGTAAATCCCTTCGTGTTAATTTGCATTGATATGTGTACTCTGTGAATGTACAAGTCATGAGAAATAATTATAAAAAATCTTCCGAAAGAGCCAGCTCCTTATAGTAAGAAGAGCCAAAAGAGCCGAAATTCCCATCACTAGTAAACAATGAATGAAACAGCCGTGGCTGTCACCTGGCGGCAGCGCGCAGTGATGAGAAGGGAGAGAAAATAGTGCCAAGCGATTTCGAGGTCTGACTTTTTATTTGGCAATGGTTTTGTGATGCAAATATATCACTCTTTTGAACACATACTGTTTTGAGACGAAAAACGTTTTACTTTCGTGACCCCAACAAACTTGCCGGACTACTTTCGTCTGGACCAAAACTGGACAAGAACTGGACTCACAGGATGCTGTCAGGGGTAAGTCAGTGTGTTTGCACGACACTATTGATGGGGATGCCATACAGATTCATGTCAAAAATCCCGAACTATCCTTTTAACAGCGACAACGGTCTGCAGTGGGGCTACACAATTAAACACTCAGCGAACATTTCTCCATTTGTGTATGAAAATACACTCCAACCACTCAGTTTGGCTTCATTTACAACCAACGGTGTCTTTTGACGCCAGCACGTAATTGAACGAGAGAAGACTGGTTTACCGGAGACAAAATAAGCGTCATCTCTGCTTCTGTTCCCTCCGACACACTACTGCCTCCGCCGAGCGCGTGCACTCTGAACTGAATCAGCTCTGCGCATGCGCCGTGCGGCACAAAAAAACGGCAGCCACCATGAAGGAAGCAGATCCGGAGTTTTCAAACATTTGCTTAAATGTGAAATCGCAAAATGGTATTCTAGCGAACAACAAAATAGTAAAGATTCAGAAAAACAAATCATTCAGTGATCATTTTAATAGTGTAATTTCATCCGAACTCGGCCTAACGCTCGATTTAGAACTACAAAAAGTCCGTGTGTCGGACATTTTAAGTACCTTTGTAAAAGTTTTGCAAATGTTGCAGTCAGCATTTAAAATGCTAACTTAAAGTTTTTGTACAAGTTTCAGTTGATTAAACTGTCATTTTATTAAATGTGTCTGCTTTTGTAATAAAGTACTGAAAGAAAAAGCAAACAGCATTGCGATTTCCCATCCATCCATCTATTTAAAAAAAAAAAAAATCCCTCCCTCCCGACTGAAAATTTTTTTTGCTCACCCGGTGGACAGGAAACGGATTTTTTTTTTTAAGGATGGCCTTAGCAGATGCTCTTGTCCAGAGCGATGTACTACATACCTGGAGCAGTTGGGGTTAGGAACACTTCAGCCATTCCTGCTGGTCCAGGGAATCAAACCAGTGACCTTTTGGTCCCAAAGCTGCTTCTATAACCATTAGGCCATGGCTACGTAATCGCCTCACAGCAAGAAGGTTCTGAGTTCAAACCTTGCAGCTGACTGCGGTCTTTGTGTGGAGTTTGCATGTTCTCCTCGTGCCTGTGTGGGTTTCCTCCAGGTGCTCCTGTTTCCTCCCACAGCCCTGACATGCAGATTAGGTCAGCTGACTCCTCTAAACCACCCATGGGTTTGAATGGTCGTTCATCTGTGCGTTAGCCCTGAGATAGATCAGCAACCTGTCCAGAGTTTATCCTGCCTCTCACCTGAAGTCAGCTGGGATTAGATCCAGCTTCCTCCGCAAACCTGACGGATCTGCAGGATAGATAGTGGGTGGATGGATGGATGGATGGATGATTGTCTAACATCCACAGGGCTGACATTTTCACGGTATATAATTTCCCTTTGCAGGGAGCCTCGTATCCAGGCGCTGTCAGTATTGGAGAGTTCAAAACACCTGTGCAAATCATCCCAGGTTAACGTCAGTTGGCTGATTTTGTGTTTTATTGTGGATAAACAAACACTATAATAACCTCCACTCTTCTGGGAAGGCTTTTCACTCGATTTTGGAGCGTGGCTTTTGGGATCCAGCCACAAGAGCATTCGTGAGGCCAGGCACTGATGTTGGTTGAGGAGGCCTGGGGTACAGTCAGTTCATCCCAAAAGTGTTCAGTAGGATTGAGGTCGGTGCTCTGTGCAGGACACTCAAGTTCTTCCACACCAGCCATGGCGAGCCATGTCTTCATAGACCTCACGTTGTGCTCAGGTGCACGGTCCTGCAGGAACATGTTGGGCCTCTTGGTTCCAGCGAAGGTAAATTTGCAGTTTTCCAGTAAAGACTTTCTATACAAGTGAAGAAGAAGAAGCCTTTATTTGGTCACGTGCACTCGAGCACAGCGAAATTCCTCCGCTGCATTTAACCCATCCGAAGCCGTGAACACGCACACGTACCCAGAACAGTTGGGGGTTCGGTGCCTTGCTCAAGGGCACTTCAGCGATGAATAAAGAGGGAGGGGAAAGTGCTGTTCACGTTTTTCCTGCCAGTCCCAGGAATCGAACCGGTGACCCTTTGGGCCCAAGGCTGCTTCTCTAACCTTCAAGCCGCAGCTGCCCCGTGTGTGATGTGCCAACAGTTTGGAGTAGACGCCCATATGGGTCTGATGATCAGGTGTCCACATACTTTTTTTTTTTATGCCTCCGCCACCTTAAGGTGCAGGAGGCGTTATGTTTTTGAGTTGTGCGTCCGTCCATGCGTGCGTCCGTCCTGAAACCTTGTGAACACGATATCTCAAAAGCTAATGAAAGGAATTTCACCAAACTTTCACCATTTGTGAACTGATTAGGGGGCGTCGTGGCTCAGGTGGATAAGGCGCCATACCATAAATCCGGGGATCCGGGTTCGATTCCGACCCGAGGTCATTTCCCGATCCCTCCCAGTCTCTCTCTCTCCCGCTCATTTCCTGTCTCTACACTGTCCTATCCAATAATAAAGGTGAAAAAAGCCCAAAAAATATCTTTAAAAAAAAAAAGATGAACTGATTAGACCTTTTGATCTCAAAATCTAAGGTCAAGGTCACTGTGAGGTCAAATGTCTGTCTGAAAACCTTGTGAACACAATATCTCCAAGGCAAATGAAAGGAATTTCACCAAACCTTCACCATTTGTGCATTTGGGGACTAACATTAACTTATTAGATTTTGAGGTTAAAAGGTCACAGGTCAAGATTACTGTGAGGTCAAATGTCCATCCCCAAATCACAACTTAATAATGCATGTAGTCTACCGGGCGGAGGCATCCCCATCGACGCCGCTGGCATCAAGTTCTATCTAGTTTTTTTTTTTTTTTTTTTTTCCATATTTTGCATGATACAGTAATGAGCAATTCCAGCGTTATGGACGTGACACTTGAACTCAAAATGGCAACAAATGACCCAGTGCATGTTTTATTGTCTCCCAGTATTTAAACAGGTGTTGCATATTTTAAGGCTGTACCATACTGGAGAAGTGATAGAACAAGAACAATTCCCATAGTACATCTAGGGCATGCCAGAAAACGCCAATAAAAGATGCGTTATGGATGTGACAGAAAAAGTATCACTTTTCTTGGGTGACTGTACATTTTTATCAAACTCTGTGAAATCGTAAACCTAATGTCGAAATGGAGATATCCATTTGATAGAGGGGTCCAAGGTGAATATTAAAAAAATCTTTGTTTAAAATATTTTGTATTTCATGCAGAGTTTCGGAAGGAGAAGTCAGCGTTATGGATGTGACGAAATTCCGTTATGGATGTGACGCGTCTGAAATAGACATGGCATATGTTTAGAAAATCAGCAATTTAACCACCATAACCCTTTGAAAAACTCTCTAAATATCAGCTAAAACTATCAAAGTTCTTAAATAATATTTAAGATGGCTATTGTTTTGCTGTTTGGTGGATTTTAGCATACATTTCTGTGGCTTTTGGCAATAATATAGAATTGTACATGATCAAAGTTGATTTTAGCTTGGGTTTTACATTATCAGAAAGAAAGACTGACATATTAAGGCGAAGGGAACAATTGTTGCGACAAATTGGTTCAACTTATTCACATCTGTAAAATACAGGCCTAGGTGAGATCTCTGGGAGTGGTTTTGATGTATTACATGTTGCTTTATTTTTGCATGGTGAGGTTGACATTTACATGGAATTGCCCTAATACACTCCGATGTTAAATCATGGTGCTCCTGTGCAAAATGTATAAAGAGCATCAGGTCTTGTAATGTAAATTGGAATAAAGATCACTGGATATCGTCCAGTGATGATATCATGATATAACACAAGCCTACTGTCTACAATCGAGTCAGTTATTCAAATAGGGATTCGAGGAAGGTTCGGGCTCTCTTGATACCAGCCTGGGTAATGGCTTCTAACTTGCAAATAAAGACTTGTAGATTTATCTCAGTCTGTGAAAGAATGAGTGAAACCAGGCGTCGGATCAATACGCGTACGTTACCGATCATATGAGTGTCATGAGCTTGTTACAGGAATTGTAATGCGTGCATAAGAAGCAACCACCGAGGAATGAGTTGTAAATAAGAGATGTACTGCAGAATGCATTAGGGCTGTGCGATGTCCCCTTAATTGGCATCGATGATGATTACAGTGCATACATCGTGATGGACGATCATATCGTGGGGGGGGATTTTAATACATTATTATTATTATTATTATTATTATTATTATTAAAAGTATTAGATACTCATCCGAGGCTTTGGCACGTAAAGAAAAAAAGCGCTAGGTGATGTGGAATATTTGGCCTTGATAACGGATATGTGGTCCAGCTGCAACATGATGCCCTACATGTCAGCTACCGTACATTATGTGGACCGGGAGTGGGCAATGCAGTCCAAATGCCTGCAGACGAGTTTCATGCCAGAGACACATTCAGCGGACAATTTATGCTAAGTTTACATTAGACCGTATCTGTCTCGTTTTCTTCGCTGTTGCACTGTCCGTTTACATTAAAACGCCTGGAAACGCCGGGAAACGGGAATCCGCCAGCGTCCACGTATTCAATCCAGATCGTGTCTGGTCCGGTGCTGTGTAAACATTGAGATACGCAAATACGCTGTGCTGAGCTCTAGCTGGCGTCGTCATTGGACGACGTCACTGTGACCTCCACCTTCCTGATTCGCTGGCGTTGGTCATGTGACGCGACTGCTAAAAAACGGCGCGGACTTCCGCCTTGTATCACCTTTCATTAAAGAGTATAAAAGTATGAAAATGCTGCAAATACTGATGCAAATACTGCCCATTGTGTAGTTATGATTGTCTTTAGGCTTGCCATCCTTCCACTTGCAAGTGGTAACTGATATGCGCTGGGATCACACACACAGCGGCTCAGTCCCGAATCACTGATTGTGCGCTCCACTCGCGCGTTGTGTGAGCTGCACAGAGCCGGAGTGCGCACCCTCCAGAGGGCACTCGCTGTTCAGGGCGGAGTGATTTGGAGCGCAGGATGCCTGCGGAGCCGAGCGTATCCGTGTATTGGTGTTGCTGTGTGCACATTAATCGTTTTAAAAACGTTAATCTGATGATTCGCTGATACGGTCTAATGTAAACCCCACCTTAGAAGACGCATTGCGTGAGACACTTGGCGAATGGAAAATAGAGGAGAAAAAGATCGCCTGCATAACAACGGACAACGGGGCGAATATTGTCACAGCCATCAGGCAATTGAAACGGCCGTGGTTAAGTTGTTTTGGGCACAATTTGAACCTGGCCATAACCAACTCGCTTGCGCAACAGAGGGCCAGTACAGACCGAGCGTTTGGAGTTTGCCGAGCAGTCAACACTGCGTTTGCGCACAGCTGGCTTCAGAGAAATGAGCTGCGCAAAGCGCAGGTGGAAATGAACCTCCCCGAGCACTCACTGATCACGCTAAGATATTAAATCAGCTCTAACAATGAAAGACTAGTATTCAAACTATGAGAAGAAACTACACTTAAGCTATTACTCATTGTTTATTTACACCATATCAATTGAAGATGCGTTTCGGCCTTTAGTGCGCACTTGAACGCGCTAATTTTTCCAATTTATTAGTGTTTCAATTATTGCACCAGCTTTTAAAATCATGATTTAATATTGTTTTTTTTTTACTGTCTTTGCATTTATCAGAATCACCTTCATTCTTCATTTGGTTTGACGTTATGGCTTAGAGTGGACCATTTTGTGTCTGAAAGTAGGCCTATTTACCAGATTAAAGTTATTTGACTTCTGCCGAAGTCACTGCCGTTTGATAAGGTGCAATATTTCTCGACTGAGGCCATCCTTAAAAAAAAATCCGTTTCCTGTCCACCAGGTGGGCAAAAAAAATTTCAGTCGGGAGGGAGGGATTTTTTTTTTTATTATTATTTTTTTTTATTATATATGGATGGAGAAGAAATCGCAATGCTGTGTTTGCTTTTTCTTTCAGTACTTTTTTTTTTATTACAAAAGCAGACACATTTAATAAAATATGACAGTTTAATCAACTGAAACTTGTACAAAAACTAAGTTAGCATTTTAAATGCTGACTGCAGCATTTGCAAAACTTTTACAAAGGTACTTAAAATGTCCGACACGGACTTTTTGTAGTTCTAAATCGAGCGTTAGGCCTAGTTCGGATGAAATTACACTATTAAAATGATCACTGAATGATTTGTTTTTCTGAATCTTTACTATTTTGTTGTTCGCTAGAATACCATTTTGCGATTTCACACTTAAGCAAATGTTTGAAAACTCCGGATCTCCTTCCTTCATGGTGGCTGCCATTTTTTTTTGTGCCGCACGGCGCATGCGCAGACCTGATTCGACAGGGCTTTCCACAAGCGCCGGCTGCCGGCCACACACTTAAGTCCAGCCGGCTACTTTAATGACTCTTTTTGTAGCCCACAGGCTCTAAATATTAATTTTCGATTTTAATAAAATTAAATGTTTATCTAACGGACTGACAATAATGTCAAACTGAACCGTTGATCAAGGGAGAGTAACTCATCCGCGCCCCGACATGCGGTGTGCGCGCGCACTCATTTGCGTGAATGTGTCATGCACCGAAAATAAGAGATTTACAAGCCAGGAACGCCTCATGATGCAATACGCAAGAAAAGAAAGAAGATTTACTGCCATTTTACTTTGTATTTGAGTAAAGTGAATAAATGAATGGTCTGTGGAAAATACATTTAATCCTGGGAACTGCGTGCACAGGAGTTTATTTTGTGTTTACCCCCCCCCAGCTACTTATGTCATGGCTGGCTAGTATGAGCCTTAGTGGAAAGCCCTGGGAATGCGGAAATGTCAAGTTCGGTTTTAGATTTACGAACCCGAAAAAAATGTCGAAAAACCGGCGTTAAAATAAAAATTTTCACCGCACAAACGGCACTCACCCGGCCGGTGGACCGGAAACAGAACATTTTTTAATAATGGCCTGAAGTCGTTAATAGTGGCTATTTGTTTGAACAACATGACAAATTTTACATTAAAAGTATAGTGTAGGCTAAAAAATGAAGTCAAAATTTATTATTAGTAGCATACTGTATTTGTGTAACCATAGGGGTGTTCACACGGCAACTTTTACTCTGGTGTAGCACCGGGGCTGCCCCGGTAGAGCGTTCACACGGTACAAAGTTATACCGGTGTAGCCCCTGAAAGCTGCTTAAACCGGTGCAAATCTAACCCTGCTCGGGAGGGGGTTTAAGAAATTTACTCCGGAGTAAATGCTAGTTTGCAGGGCAGCACTGATATAAAATGGGACGTCTGAACGCTACAGGGGTAGACTCGCTACGCGTGAGGAGAGTTGATTACACACGGGCATTGCATAATTTGCATCCTGGTATTTTGCGCTTCCAAAATGGCGAATATCAACAACAACAGAACTGCGTGTCTTCCAGTGTTGCCAGATTGGGCGGTTTTAAGTGCATTTTGGCGGATTTGAACATATTTTGGGCTGGAAAACATCAGCAGTATCTGGCAACACTGGTGTCTTCATCCACGTTGTTTTCCCGGCGCTTGGTGATGCCATGACAACCGGGAAAAGGAAGTACATTTTCACGCATGTGCATATTTCATTTCCGCATTATTACTATCACAAAAGATAGTAATAATGATAGGAAATGATAGTAATAAAAGGAAATATCAAAACTTTATTACTATCAAAGGAAATGATAGTAATAAAGTTTTTGCTACTATAGCACGGTCGCAGAAACTGCTGTGTGACCGCAAGTGGGGCTGCACCGGTGCTAACATGCTTCTCTCTAGTAAGCAGGTTTGTGACGTGTGAACGCTGCGCAAAATTTACACCGGTGTAAGATATATCGCAACAAAATACATCAGCGCAGCATCGATGCAAATATGTGCCGTGTGAACACCCGAAATGTTATGTTCACTAGCACGTCCCTGCACCATAGCCTACGTGAACAAGCGGTAATAGGATATTACTTTATAATGATTTATATAATTATGTACTTTATATATAATTTTATATATATATATATATATATATATATATATATATATATATATATATATATATATATATATATATTAAACAAAACTAACTAACTAAACTAACAAACTTTTTAGGTTAAATAGGCCCAGATGATATATGCATGTTTATGACAGGAGGGGGTGTGGTATCACGACGGTGGCTCTCCATCGTGATGGATGACCACCATCGTCGATGGACGATGGCATCGTCTATCGGCACAGCCCTAGAATGCATCTTCCATTTATCCTGTCAAAGTAACAGCTCCGATCCCTCCTCAGTGGCGGCTACGAGAGACTGACCCAGAAACCAGCCACCTAATCTCAGGTGCTTTGTGTGACTCGCAGCCCTGGTTTCTCTCCACCCATGTTTAAATAGACTGAAGGGTGTGTTCCTGCTGCGTCAGTGATAAGTCGCACACCTTGATCCTTGGCACTAGGAAATAAAAGATAGTGAAACTACAGCGTGCAGGGGTATTTTACTCGCCAGTTAATTGTCTGAAAGCGAAATCACTGTTCTGGGCAAAAAGTGTGAGAAAAGCTGCATGTTGCACTATTGCGATCCAAAGACCTGGATTGTCAGGTTGGGAAAGTTAGAGGTGCATTGAAACACAAAAAAATTCCCTAAGATGATGAAATTTTTCTTTCCTGCTGGCAGATAGGAGGGAACGGTGTGATGGGAAGCTTGCGGGATAAAAGAGAACGCATTTCCGGTTACATTTAGTACAGTCTTAAAAGTAGACGGCATTTTAATTTCATAAAATCGGTGAAATTTAGTTCCGTCTGCAATGTGGTCACTGTGATGTGTGTGTATTTCTGTTATATCTTACAAAATATCAGGCCATTCTGTGGCTGGGAAGTTATTTGATTTGAGCGGATTCCCGAGCAAATGGCGTGCATGAAATCGCTCGCTTCGCGCAGTCAAGCAGACCGAGGAAGTCCGTGTGTGCGCACATGTGCAAGTTCACCTTTTGATTGTGCACTGACAGTTCCATCATTCTGTCGCTAAACAAACAGCTGATCACACCGAGGTGCTCGCCGACTGCTGTTTGGGCCTGCGTTTCCTTTTCTTCGTATATAGACCCTTTTCACTGACGTCACCCGAAACCGGAAGTAAACAGACCCTGCGCCATTTTGGAAGACCAACAAACTCGTGATTAGGGGGAAATAACGGCAGCGGTATGTGAACTCACGAGAATAAAGTGGAGTGGCAAACGACTTAAACAAACAAATCTGAGCTGTTTTATTTATGATTCATTGGCCCAACAGTAGACTTGAAAGAAACCTATGTGAGACTTGGCAAAAAACTGTGGATATAATGGATAAGTCTGTGCATGATCTGCGGACACTTTGAGGTAAGCAAACGCAAGAAATTCAGATTTAAAACATGCTAAATTGGCCCCAAGTTGATAACTGTATGAGGAGCAAGCCTCCCAGACTTCTACAATTTAATAATAATAATAATAATTTAGGATGGTTTGGGGCTTGCTCGCTGCTGCCAGGTTGGTTGTTGAGTAGCCTGACTGTTTTTTTTTTTTTTTTCTTGCGTGTGGTATCATTGTTGACGCGAGGTTGTTTTTTGAACATTCCAATGCGGACACGATTTCCCCTGATGAGTTATGACTTCAGACGCGATGCGTGTGTGGAGGTGTGGAGTCCGCGTGATATGTGCGTAAGATAGGCTTCTCATGTGTTTGGAGATCCGCGCTCTGAGACAAGCGCAAGCGCGCCCCCCCCCCCCCCCCCCCCCCCCCCCAAGGGAAAAAAAGGGACCCTCCAAAAATATCGGCATAGTTCGAACACTGAGTGTAGGCACTGGGTGTAAACAACAAATAGTTTACAATGTCTGGGTAGCAAACAGATGGCAGAATTGGTGTCAGGTCCTCCTTATGTTGCCATTCTCCCTTGCCCCGAGTCTTATCATATGGGTCAAACCCATCAATCACAGCCAGTTTCTCCACATACCGTGCCCTTTCTGCAGCTGGTAATGTACTCACATAACCCGAATTATCAGCCATCGTGTCACTTTACTCTCGCTCGTACTTTGTTTTATATTGTGAGTGCATGTACTTGGTCTTCCAATATGGCACCTAACAAAATCTCGCGGCGCGGTGACGTCATGTGAAAGGGGTCTATAGCATAACGTCTTTTCTTCTCACGTTCCGTTACTGTAGTCGGTCTTTCACGTTTCATTCGCACACTCGCGTCCTCCATTTTTCTCAAATTTGTATCCCACAATGCCATGTGCAAACGGGGAAAGCCCACCATGTGATGCATCAGGGGTGTGCAAAAATATCGATGCGGCGATATATCGCGATACTTTGTCTTCCGATTCAATATCGATACTCAATTTGAATATCGATATTTTTTCAAATAATAAAATCATGTTTCAGACGGGTTGTAAATCCAGTACGATTTCCACACCTCCGCTCCGCGAGGTGTCGCTGTGCCGCTACCTCACTGCAAGGCACTCTTCGTCGTCTTCTCTTTTTTCCCGGTGGTTGCAGTGAGGAAAAAAAACAGGCAAGCATGGCTGTTAACGTAAACCTAGAGACGCCGCTGAACTTTAAGGCAGATGTTTGGAGGCACTTTGGATTCCAAAGGAAAGGAGAAAAAAAACAGTGAGCCGGACAAAGAGAATGCACTTTGCAAAACCTGTTTCGCTCCAATTAAATTAAGATGCCCACTGCACTTTTCAGTGTGTTCCAGACAGTGTGTTGTTCCTGCGAAATAAGCACAAGTGAAATGTTCTCAGGTATATGTTCTCAAGTTTACAAAGAACAAATTGATATTAGTGTTAGCACTGAAATGTATGTTCAGTCTGCAGTGTTGCCAGATACTGCTGACATTTTCCAGCCCAAAAATATGTTCAAAATGCACTTAAAACTGCCCAATCTGGCAACACTGGCAGTCTGCAGTGCAAGTTTTAAGTTTTCATAAAACAATTTGATTCTGCTTGTTAAGCAGCACTGATGTGTCCATGCTTACAGAAAAGTTGAGAATACTAGCACAGAAATGGGAATTTTCTGTATGTTGTAGTGAAGCAACTCTTGGTTTTGCCAGCAGTGGAATAGAGACAAATATATGTCTGGTAAGAGTGTGTAGTTATGTATGTGAAATGTAATTTTACACTGGTCAATAAATTCTGATTTTCTTCAGTGACACAGATATCGTGATGTGGTTGAAATTTCTTGCAATATATCGATTATCGCAGAATCGCTGTACCGTGATATCGTTATCGTGGGCAAAATATCGCCATAGTATCATATCGTGATGTATCTGGTGATACCCCGCCCTATGATGCATGACGTAGTGTCTTGTATTGTGTCATGGTGAAACAGGAAAAACTAGCGGAGAATTTAGGGCCATGTGGAGATAAATTCATTAATTGTTATATTTTAAAAAAACTAATAAAATTGGAAGTCTGTGATTGGAATTCAGTAGCTATTGGTCCACTAAACAAAAATAATTGGGTGTCGGGGTGTGTCTCCGTTAACAATCTAGTGTCTAGACGGTTGCACCGATTGACTCAAATTTTCAGGGTAGGTGGGCGATGGTCCATAGATTACCTGATTAAATTTGGGGGGTAATCAGGTCAAGGTCACCGGAAAGGTCAACCTTTTGGTCAAAATAACATTTTCTATTATAACTCAAAAACGGTTGCTGAGAGACAGATGCTTACTATTATGAGCATATCAGAACTCCCATATGGCCTTCCCTTTGGCACCATGCTCTTTGACCTTGAAAGGTCAAACTCAAGGTCACAGATTGTCAGAGGACTGCAACTTGAAAATGGTTGATGGTAGACAGTTATTTACCCTTATCAACTTATAGGAAGTGCCACATGGGCTTTCGTTTGGCACCATGACCTTTGACCTTGAATGACTTTGAGATATCAAACTCAAGGTCATGGATTTTCATAGGAAAATCCTGACAGCCCTCACCTGACAGCTGATGATTGAGAAATATTACCATTGTCGGCATATAAGTATAAAATATAGTCCTGAAAGTGTTCCGGATTTTCCCGGAATTCCGGATTTTTAGATTTTCCTCTGGATTTTTTTCCGCTAATGACCCGGAAATCCAGATATTTGACAAAACTCTTGAAAATCTCCAGTTTTCCGAATGGAGAAATTAATTTTTCGGATTTTTCGCGTTCCTAGACGCGGCGTAATACTTCGCATCGTCCTTGCATGGGCGCGGCCCTTAAACAGCCCAAACATAGTTCATTGATTAAAGACAGGTGTTCTTTGTTAACGGCGCGCGTACCAGAGCTCACTAGGCGCGCGCGCCCAAGGCGCGCCTTCAGGTGTACGAGCTAAGGTGCGCGGGACTGGCACCGTTCTGCGCAAGCGCAACACAATCGCACTAGAAAGCATGTTCAAGCTGCCAGTGTAGCTGCAGTCTCTTTAGTTGCCAATTACGAGTATTTCCTCGTGTTAATAATTCGCCATGTCAAAACAAGCGAAACTTTCCTCCTTCTTTCGATGTGACGAGAGGGAAGCAATTTATATATATCCCCCCCCCCCCCCCAATCAAAGTTGCATTTTGTGGTTTCGAAGCTAAGTTTTAGTGCCGTTTCTAGAACACAACATCAAGAAAACGTGGAAGAAACGGCGATAATGGAAGAGCCGGTTTCTAAGCTGCCTAAAACTAGCAATGGTAACTATTTTTGTTACATAATGCACTCAGGCTGCCAGGCAGTGTGTGACACACACACACACACACACACACACACCCTGATTTACGTGAGAAATGTGGTATTCATTGGTGTGTTTAAATTTAGACAGTACGAACTAATGTAAACAGTTGGCTTCAACTCGCATAAATCTGAATTGGAAATGTTTAGTTCACTTTCGCTTCTGCAAACGCACAACTCGACTAAAAGATTGATAAACGAGGCTCAACGTCCCCAACATTGGAACCTGAAAGCTTTAGGCCAAGTTTACATTAGACCGTATCTGTCTCGTTTTCTTCGCGGATGCACTGTCCGTTTACATTAAACCGCCGGGAAACGGGAATCCGCCAGCGTCCACGTATTCAATCCAGATCGTGTCTGGTCCGGTGCTGTGTAAACATTGAGAATACGCGGATACGCTGTGCTGAGCTCTAGCTGGCGTCGTCATTGGACAACGTCACCGTGACATCCACCTTCCTGATTCGCTGGCGTTGGTCATGTGACGCGACTGCTGAAAAACGGCGCGGACTTCCGCCTTGTATCACCTTTCATTAAAGAGTATAAAAGTATGAAAATACTGCAAATACTGATGCAAATACTGCCCATTGTGTAGTTATGATTGTCTTTAGGCTTGCCATCCTTCCACTTGCAAGTGGTAAGTGATGTGCGCTGGGATCACACACACACACAGCGGCTCAGTCCCGAATCACTGCTCGTGCGCTCCACTCGCGCGCTGTGTGAGCTGCACAGGGCCGGAGTGCGCACCCTCCAGAGGGCACTCGCTGTTCAGGGCGGAGTGATTTGGAGCGCAGGATGCCTGCGGAGCCGAGCGTATCCGTGTATTGGTGTTGCTATGTGCACGCTAATCGTGTATTGGTGTTGCTGTGTGCACACTAATCGTTTTAAAAACGTTAATCTGATGATCCGCTGATACGGTCTAATGTAAACCCCACCTTAGAAACTCTAACAGACCTTTACTTTTTAACAGCACTGTTTTGGGATTTTGCTGAGTTTACCTTCAACTGTCTGATTTTTTTTCAAAGTAATGAACTGTGTAGCAGGAAAATCACCGCGTTCTCTAAACGCACTCCTGAAAATTACTCATTAACTAGGGGAATTAAATTAGATATTTTTGACGTGTTAATCATTAATGTACATGAAAGAAAAAGGCTTAAAAGTTGTAACTTGTTTTAGTGAAAATAAGTACTAAAATGCACTAGAATGCAGGGGTTTGCGTGGTGTTGTTAAAATATTTTCGGGGACGTTGCCCCCCCCATATTTCAGGGTTTTTTTTTTTTCTTTGCTCCACTTTCATCTCTAAAAATAAGTGCTGCTGGGCGAGGTTTGTTTTGCCTGGCAGCACTTGTTCTCTCTTGGTTCAAATTTGTATCCCATAATGCCTTGTGCGAACAGGGAAAGCCCGCCACGTGATGCATGACGTAGTATCTTGAATTGGGTCATGGTGAAGCAGGAAAAAATAGCGGAGAATTTAGGGCCACGTGACTCTAAATTCATTAATTGTTCTATGAGGGGAAAAAAAAACTAATAAAATTGGAAGTCTGATTATTATTATCTTTCGGTCCACTAAACAAAAATAACTGGGTTTCGGATTTTTTTTTTAAATGACCTACACTTGAAAAATCTGAAAGGCAGTACGGTTTTAAACTACAGTGGATACAAACCCGGTCCTTCAGGGGTGCAGACTCTGCAGCGCACGTGTATGTTCAGTTTACTTGGTTAGTATAACACACCTCTAATATGCATTGCTGCTCTGATTTATACAGTGAGAGTAAAAAGTATTTGATCCCTTGCTGATTTTGTTGGTTTGCCCACTAATAAAGACATGATCATTCTATACTTTTAATGGTAAATGTATTCCAACATGGAGAGACAGAATATCAAAACGAAAATCCAGAAAAGAACTTTAAAGAATATATTTTAATTGATTTGTATTTCATTGAGGGAAATAAGTATTTGATCCCTCTAGCCAAAAGCACTTAATACTTGGTGGCAAAGCCTTTGTTTGCAAGCACAGCGGACAGACGTTTGTTGTAGTTAACCGCAAGGTTAGCGCACATCAGGGGGAATTTTGGCCCGCTCTTCTTTGCAGATCCTCTCGAAATCATTAAGGTTGGTGGGCTGTCGCTTGGCAACTCGGACCTTCAGCTCCCTCCATAGATTTTCGATTGGATTGAGGTCCGGAGACTGGCTGGGCCACTCCATGACCTTAATGTGGTTCTTCTTGAGCCACTCCTTTGTTGCCTTTGCTGTATGCTTCGGGTCGTTGTCATGTTGGAAGACCCAACCATGGCCCATTTTCAACTTCCTGGCAGAGGGGAGGAGGTTGTCCCTCAGGACTGCATGGTACATGGCTCCATCCATCTTCCCACTGATGCGGTGAAGTAGCCCGCAGAGAAACACCCCCAAAACATAATGCTTCTACCTCCGTGCTTGACGGTGGGCACAGTGTTCCTGGGGTCATAGGCAGCATTTTTCTTCCTCCACACATGACAAGTAGAGTTTAGGCCAAATAGTTCAATTTTGGTCTCGTCTGACCACAGAACCTTCTCCCAATCACTTTGTACATCTTTGAGGTGATCATTGGCATACTTTAGGCGGGCCTCCACATGTGCCTTCTTAAGCAGGGGTACCTTTCGGGCACTGCAGGATTTTAATACATTGCGGCGCAAAGTGTTGCCAATTGTTTTCCTGGTGACTGTGGTCCCAGCTGCCTTGAGGTCATTCACTAACTCCCGCTGTGTGGTTGCAGGCCGATTTCTCACAGTTCTCATGATCATTGCCACCCCACGAGGTGAACTCTTCTGTGGAGCACCAGACCGAGGTCTATTGATGGTCATGTTATACTTCTTAAATTTTCTCACAATCGCACCAATGGATGTTACTTTAATACCCAGCATCTTGCTAATGTTTTTGTAGCCCATTCCAGATTTGTGCAGGTCAACAATCCTGTCTCTGAGGTCCTGAGAGAGTTCTTTGGTCTTACCCATGTTGGAGAGTTTGGAATCTGTCTGATTCTGTGAACAGGTGTCTTTCATACAGGTGATTAGTTAGAACAGGTGTCTTTCATACAGGTGATCAGTTAGAACAGATGTCTTCAATTCAGGTACCAAGTTGATTGGGAGTGTCTAACTGGTCTGTGAAAGCCAGAACTCCTAATGCATACTATGGGATCAAATACTTATTTCCCCTCAATGAAATACAAATCAATTAATATATATTCTTTAAAGGTATTTTCTGGATTTTCATTTTGATATTCTGTCTCTCCATGTTGGAATACAGTTACCATTAAAAGTATAGAATGATCATGTCTTTATTAGTGGCAGTGTTGGCCACGTTACTTTCAAAAAGTAATTAGTTATAGTTACTAGTTACTTTTACCAAAAAGTAACTGAGTTAGTAACGGAGTTACTTTGTCATAAAAGTAACTAATTACCAGGGAAAGTAATTATTCCGTTACATTTTGTTCCCCCTCAAAAAAAATCAAATTCAATTAGTGTAATCATAATAAAAGTGAATGTTAAATGTGTTTAATGACTGAAATGGACACTTAACAGAACCAATTAGTAACGTTATCTACACTATATTAATATTTTTGTGGGACAATGTGAGAAGACATCTATCAAATGTAATATATTTTTGCAGTTATTAAAATTATGTTACTAATTACTGGCCACTGACGAGGACAAACGCTTTGTTCCTCGACATAATGTGCATTGCACGTAAACACTCTTGCCTTTTATTTCAAGTAATGAAAAGTCCTGGCTGTATTTCCAGTGTGAAAGCGCAGTGCTGGGCTGACCGCTCGCCATCGCTGGGTCTTCCGATTGAAAGCGTGCGCAGTAGTGCAGTAGGCGTGGCCTACCTACATATGTTGTCCAAATCTACTCTGATTGGCTTACTGTGCCGTTGTCTCGTGTCTCCCCGCCCCACACGAAAGCAGAGTAAAGAAAGGCTGAACGAGCAGCGTGCCAGATGAGAACAGCTTTAATAAAGTAACGCATAGTATTTTATTGTAAGTAACGGGAACAGCGTTATAACGATGTAAAAAGTAATTAGTTAGATTACTCGTTACTAAAAAAAGTAACGCCGTTAGTAACGCCGTTTATTCTAACGCCATTATTCCCATCACTGATTAGTGGGCAAACCAACAAAATCAGCAAGGGATCAAATACTTTTTACTCTCACCGTGTATAATATATATTTATCATGGGCGGCACGGTGGTGTAGTGGTTAGCGCTGTCGCCTCACAGCAAGAAGGTCCGGGTTCGAGCCCCGTGGCCGGCGAGGGCCTTTCTGTGCGGAGTTTGCATGTTCTCCCCGTGTCCGCGTGGGTTTCCTCCGGGTGCTCCGGTTTCCCCCACAGTCCAAGACATGCAGGTTAGGTTAACTGGTGACTCTAAATTGACCGTAGGTGTGAATGTGAGTGTGAATGGTTGTCTGTGTCTATGTGTCAGCCCTGTGATGACCTGGCGACTTGTCCAGGGTGTACCCCGCCTTTCGCCCGTAGTCAGCTGGGATAGGCTCCAGCTTGCCTGCGACCCTGTAGAAGGATAAAGCGGCTAGAGATAAGGCCAAAAAAAAAAAAAGGTGTGTTTCAGGTAACATGAAATACTAAAATAAGGTCGGTAGGTAGGAAAAAGTTTTGGTTTTTTTTTTTTTTTTCCTTAATTTTTTTTATTTTGTTCGAAAAAATTAACACAAGTAAACATCTTACAAAATAGTATTTTGGCACAGAATCCTTTATACCACACATCATAAAATAAAAGTGTTTTAAATCTTTAAACGAATAAAAAAAAATATCGCAAGAGTTCGAGTTATGATCTACGGAAGCGTATTGCTGCCACACACAAAAAAATTGGCTTAGAATCAAGTAATTATGTGAAAAGATATTGTTAAAGTTATCACGTGTTTACAATATATTTATCATGTAATAACATCACGTAATTTCATGATATGAAATTATCACGTTATTTCATGATATTTTTATGTAATAACATGAAAACACCTTATCAAGAAATAACGTGAAAATAACGTCCTAGGCTACTTCCATTAAAAGCAGACGGCCTAGCCTAGCCTACTGTAGAACTTGGGTCAAGCAAAAACACCGAGCAAAAACATGGCTGAATCCTGAATGATTCCTATTTGTATAAATATGCCGCTTTTCCACTACAAACGCGGCTGAGTCGGGCTGAGCCGTGCCGTGCTGAGTCGAGCTGAGCGGGGCTGTTGGAGTTGCATTTCGACTACAACCGCGCTGAACCATGCTGACTGGAAGTGGGTGGACACATTGGGTGGAGTTAGCGAAAGTGGGTGGACGTCACGTGATGTCGTTAAGCAGCGCAAACAGTGACATCAGTGACCTTTTAAGCGGTAGTCTCACGACCCGGATAGTAAACAATAAACATGGAGGACATGGAGTCGTTAGTGTTGCTGGTCTTGGTTCTGTGGCTTGTAGTCACCGATAACGCCAACAGATACTGGCAAGAGCGTATAGATGAGGCGAGGCGCATAAGGCTTCAGAAATTCTCGTAATTGGTAATTATTCTTCTTCCGGGTTTACGGTGTTTACAGATCCCAGCGTGCTCGCGGGGCGTGTGTGGGCATGTGAGGACACTCCTCCTCACCAATCAGTGCACAGGGGAGTGTCTGCTCACGCCCCCAGCCTCACTCGGCTCGCTTCAGCCCCACTCCAAAACGGTGCGAGTTTTAGGGGCTAAGCAGGGCTGAAGCGAGCAGAGTCGTGCTGTTTTTTGGTAGTCGAAACGCGAGCCGTGTCGGGCTGAAGTGAGCTGAAAAAGGGTAGTGGAAAAGGGCCAATAGGGGACTACATAGGCGGCAAAATGTAGTGTTTTTCCCTGCCATGGAAGTGCACTTGTATACTGAAGAGGAAGCAATTTGCATTACAGCCTTGAATGAGGATTCAAAATGGCGGCTCGGCTCAGTTTTCCCTTCCTCCTTCAGTATACAAGTGCGCTTCCATGTTTATGCAGGAGGGCTGATAGAAGTGGCGAAACATTTTTACTTTTTATCGTTTCTTTCACAACTTGAATGCGTTGAAACAAAAAATTGACAAACTAACGCCGCTTACACTAAAATATCAAGGGAAATTTGTAATAATAACTTTACGGTCGGCAATTTCGCCGCCGAAATTCTCGGTCGGTCGGGTTACCGGAAACACTTTTTTTTTTTTTAATTTGGCCTAATGAGATGAGATATATTTATCATTTATTTTCCCCCGAAGTGGTAGACCATCTCCCAAACAGCTGGTCATGACGGCAGACACGCACAGAGCTCATCATGAAGCTTGGATGAAAATGTCGTTTTAATAAAACGATCCTCTGTGGAAACATTGCGATAAATGATCTCGTCATTGAAACTTGACACTGTGTGATACTTGAGTGTCATTGCGTTTGCGTTACACACTGTGTGTTCTCCATCATTAGGCTGGCTAACAATTCATACGAGATCAGTGTATTAATTAAATCACAATAGACTGGAACCAGTAATTACGTTTGTAAGACGTTTAAATTCATCAGTTTATTTCGATTGGTGTTGCGAGACCCATGTGAGGGGTTTATTGGCACAGCTTGAGCATGAAGCAGTGAACACAGAGCTTACTGGCCTAGAAATATAGAAGTGTGTGTATAATTTTTTTTTTAAAATCTGTATCTGTTTTTCTTTTTGTTTGGCAAAGAAGCCTGTTAATTTTGTGCAGCTTAAGCCGAAAGCGCGACGGGCTGTCAGCACCGCTGGGGTTGTGCCAAAGTCTTCCTGCAGACTGGAAATTTCCTGCCTTTTGTGTCACTGTGTGGACGCTGCCCCAGCTGTCTCTGCGAGCTCTTGTTCATTAGGAAATGTTTCAATGAAAGCATGCTCCCTTTCAACTGGTGAGCCTGTGTTACATGGTTCAAGGCTAAAAGCTGAAGGGTTGCATGACTCCTCTCAGACTTCTCATAATACTGACCTAGATTTAAATAATTCCCAAATCAAGTCCTCGTAGTAGTAGGGCTGGAATACGTACGCTACGCTGCGATACTCTAGCAGCTAGAAACCATCGTGCACAGTTCAACATAACTTTCATCAGCAACTCCGCTACAAATGACCGTATCAGGTCTCCGCTAATACCGTCATTGTTTCAAAACTGGATTGGTGCATTTCTCTTAATAGCCATTATGCTAGCTTACTTTTTGTTAACAAAGGATATGGAACATTTTAAATTAATATTGGTTGGCGTTGAGTGGTATATCACATATATATTCCATTCAGCTAGCATGAGATTGAACGAGTCGAAGACTCGTTCAATATCATGCTAGCTGAATGGAATATATCTGATGTACCACTCAACGCCAACCATTATTATTAGGGCCCGAGCACCGAACGGTGTGAAGACCCTATAGACTGGTACCAAAATTCAAAAAAGTGCTTATTTAAAGAGTTAAAGGCATTTTTGAGACAAAGTCGGCAAACAGTCTTATTTTGTCAATTTGGGTGTGCCGAATTCAAATCTGCAATATGACGCGGTACGCGGTGGTCCGGACTACCGTTGTGGTCCGGACCACGCCGTTTTCAGGTGTGGTCCGGACCACCAAGTTCAGAAGACAAATAAAAAGTCTTACTGTGATGTTGCATGGTTTCATAACCACCCTGAGACATAATGACGAAAGTTGGTAAAATTATTTTTCACTTCCCTCGTGGCAGCTCCCGCTTTTTTACATGCGTTAGAACTGGTATCTTTTATTGCGCGTGTGTTTTACGCATGCATTTCTCTTCCGGTTTGAGAAAAAATAACAAATGATGTACGACTTTGTAAAAAAACTCGTATTAAATGACAAACACAGTATGATTTTGGTAAGTTTTTATTTATATCGTAATATAATACAGCATACGGTGAACCGGACCACAATCCAGGAAAAATAATTAATTAATGCCCTCGTTTTGTATGGAAAATACGGTGATCCGGACCACCGCGTACCGCGTCATATGCCGAGCTCTATCTGACCTCCGTCGACCTCTAGAGGTCATTGAACTTTGGGCCTGTAAACGTCTCAGCTGAACCCAGTTTCTCAGCTTTCTAAGGAATGAAATGTACTAAAATGATTCATGAAGTTAGCAAATGGCCTTGTTTGTTAAATGTTTGGGTGCTGAATTCATTTTTCATTTGTAAAACGACATATGACCTCTGATAACCTCAAGGTCATTAAACTTGGCCTATAGGCCTATGCATTTAACGGCATTTTTAAACAGACTTTACTCCCCCAAAAAGAATATGAACAGACAAAAAACAAATAGAAAGGAACAAATACAACATTAAATGCCAGTCCATGTACATGTGACTTACTTTTCACAATGAGAATGCCTAGGCGATCACCTTACATAACATTGCATTACATTTAGCGGTTATTGTTTATACAAAGCTACTGAAAAAAGGACAGATTCAGCAGCATACAAAATGTGGGGGCATACAGGGTATACGTGTGTCATGGCATGTTTAACGTTATACATCATGTAAAGTTTTTCAGCTTGTATGCTAACGTTAGCTAGGATGTCAGCTAACATCAGTGAATTGTGCGTTAACGTTAACCTTTCATACCAGTCGGTTCAGTTCGAATAATTTTTGTGAAGGCTATCTCTACTGCATCCGTACTGTTATCTGATGATAATGCGACATTGTCACAAGATGAGGAATGAAAACGAACACGTAACATTAATGTTAGTACACCGGCGTTTTTTTAAGTGATTGAAACACCTTCTCCGGCGGATCATTTAACATGGCTGGATGTAGTTAGAGTTAGCCTTTACAAACGTTTATGGTAACAAAAAGGAGCCCTGACCCAGCCGATAATATTTGCTCAATTCTCTTCCAGAATGAGGGAGCTTAAAGAGGAAGACGCTGTTTACGTAGCAAAGCTTGATGCAGGTCTGAGGTGTAGGTGAAGCTGGGCCTGGCTAAAAATCGACGTCAAGACTGAAGTGAAGGGAGTTCAGCACAGCTTCCTGCTGTCACAGTTTTTTCATAAGATAGACAAAGCCAGGTATTCAAAATGCAGCCTTTGCCAAAAAGAAATAAATTACAGCAACAAAGGCGGGCGGCACGGTGGTGTAGTGGTTAGCGCTGTCGCCTCACAGCAAGAAGGTCCGGGTTCGAGCCCCGTGGCCGGCGAGGGCCTTTCTGTGCGGAGTTTGCATGTTCTCCCCGTGTCCGCGTGGGTTTCCTCCGGGTGCTCCGGTTTCCCCCACAGTCCAAAGACATGCAGGTTAGGTTAACTGGTGACTCTAAATTGACCGTAGGTGTGAATGTGAGTGTGAATGGTTGTCTGTGTGTCAGTCCTGTGATGACCTGGCGACTTGTCCAGGGTGTACCCCGCCTTTCGCCCGTAGTCAGCTGGGATAGGCTCCAGCTTGCCTGCGACCCTGTAGAACAGGATAAAGCGGCTACAGATACTGAATGAGCAACAAAGGCTGTCATGCTCTTTTGGCACACTGCCAAACAGAGGTACACCGTCAAAAAGTGTGCACTGTTCTGACCACATCCAGTGTCCTTCCAGTCCCAGAGCAAAGTGCTTCCAAGGGGCCTGATGTTATGAGGGAGCGAGTTAGGGTGCCTGGACCTACATTTCAGCGAGTTGCCAATGCAGAGGTGTGTATAGATTAGGCTAAATAGGCTAGGCTTGTAGTTTTCTGTAATTCTACCATTTCACTGTTTAACAGGTTACTTGATATTTGCCAGAAGGCTAATGTTAGGCAAAATAGGAGTAGACTAGCCTACATTACCAAAAAATATTGTACATTGCATGTTTAGTTAATTTAGAGATTAACTACTGTAGCCTAGATCATGTCTATTGGAATGAGGATCCAGTCTTAACAACTTTGTAATAGCAATGGAAGTTTGTGAATATTAAACCAGCTTTAATAATGTAAATCTAATACAACCCCAATTCCAAAAAAGTTGGGACAAAGTACAAATTGTAAATAAAAACAGAATGCAATAATTTACAAATCTCAAAAACTGATCTTGTATTCACAATAGAACATAGACAACATATCAAATGTCGAAAGTGAGACATTTTGAAATTTCATGCCAAATATTGGCTCATTTGAAATTTCATGACAGCAACACATCTCAAAAAAGTTGGGACAGGGGCAATAAGAGGCTGGAAAAGTTAAAGGTACAAAAAAGGAACAGCTGGAGGACCAAATTGCAACTCATTAGGTCAATTGGCAATAGGTCATTAACATGACTGGGTATAAAAAGAGCATCTTGGAGTGGCAGCGGCTCTCAGAAGTAAAGATGGGAAGAGGATCACCAATCCCCCTAATTCTGCTCCGACAAATAGTGGAGCAATATCAGAAAGGAGTTCGACAGTGTAAAATTGCAAAGAGTTTGAACATATCATCATCTACAGTGCATAATATCATCAAAAGATTCAGAGAATCTGGAAGAATCTCTGTGCGTAAGGGTCAAGGCCGGAAAGCCACACTGGGTGCCCGTGATCTTCGGGCCTTTAGACGGCACTGCATCACATACAGGCATGCTTCTGTATTGGAAATCACAAAATGGGCTCAGGAATATTTCCAGAGAACATTATCTGTGAACACAATTCACCGTGCCATCCGCCGTTGCCAGCTAAAACTCTATAGTTCAAAGAGGAAGCCGTATCTAAACATGATCCAGAAGCACAGACGTCTTTTCTGGGCCAAGGCTCATTTAAAATGGACTGTGGCAAAGTGGAAAACTGTTCTGTGGTCAGACGAATCAAAATTTGAAGATCTTTACGGAAATCAGGGACGCCGTGTCATTCGGACTAAAGAGGAGAAGGACGACCCAAGTTGTTATCAGCGCTCAGTTCAGAAGCCTGCATCTCTGATGGTATGGGGTTGCATTAGTGCGTGTGGCATGGGCAGCTTACACATCTGGAAAGACACCATCAATGCTGAAAGGTATATCCAGGTTCTAGAGCAACATATGCTCCCATCCAGGCGACGTCTCTTTCAGGGAAGACCTTGCATTTTCCAACATGACAATGCCAAACCACATACTGCATCAATTACAGCATCATGGCTGCGTAGAAGAAGGGTCCGGGTACTGAACTGGCCAGCCTGCAGTCCAGATCTTTCACCCATAGAAAACATTTGGCGCATCATAAAACGGAAGATACGACAAAAAAGACCTAAGACAGTTGAGCAACTAGAATCCTACATTAGACAAGAATGGGTTAACATTCCTATCCCTAAACTTGAGCAACTTGTCTCCTCAGTCCCCAGACGTTTACAGACTGTTGTAAAGAGAAAAGGGGATGTCTCACAGTGGTAAACATGGCCTTGTCCCAACTTTTTTGAGATGTGTTGTTGTCATGAAATTTAAAATTACCTAATTTTTCTCTTTAAATGATGCATTTTCTCAGTTTAAACATTTGATATGTCATCCATGTTCTATTCTGAATAAAATATGGAATTTTGAAACTTCCACATCAGTTCCTTTTTTGTACCTTTAACTTTTCCAGCCTCTTATTGCCCCTGTCCCAACTTTTTTGAGATGTGTTGCTATCATGAAATTTCAAATGAGCCAATATTTGACATGAAATTTCAAAATGTCTCACTTTCAACATTTGATATGTTGTCTGTGTTCTATTGTGAGTACAATATCAGTTTTTGAGATTTGTAAGTTATTGCATTCCGTTTTTATTTCAATTTGTACTTTGTCCCAACTTTTTTGGAGTTGGGGTTGTATTCCATTCAGCTAGCATGATATTGAACAAGTCGAGGATGAGTAGTTGAATAGAATATATCTGATTATACCATGAAAAAAGCCATTATTATTATTATTGAGTGCTGATTCTGGTCAGAATTAATTCAATGTTCTATCAGTCCAATGTACGAAGTCAAAGTTCTAACAATAAAAATGGTACAAGTCCAAAAAGCCTGAACAACAACTCAGCTTATATACAAGCTATATCCAGGTCGACAGTTCAAGTTCAGTTACTTTTGGTCGTAGTTAATTGTTCCATTGCAGTTGTTCAAAACAAAAGGGTTTTACTGAGTGAAGTCCACGAGTGACGTCCTCCCGTAAAAGTCTCCGTCACTTTTCCTCACCTCCAAGTAGAACTTTTGACAATATTTCCGCTATTTCGCTCTTTTCCAGTTTTTCAATGTCCATTGGTATGTTTTTCTCTTGTAAATATGTGTGAAGAGTATCCAGTGACGTTTTTGTAGTCTTTTTTTGGATGTTCAGCACGTCTGTCTCTTTAAATCTTCTGCTTTTAACGAAGCAAACCTGGCGGCCATGTTTGTGTACAAACTGTCAGTCACTCACTAGCGCAGAAGTTTTACATCTTGAACGTGTCTTTTCCAGTTTTTCGATGTCCGTTGGTCTGTTTTTCTAGCTTGTAAATATGTGTGACGAATATCTAGTGAAGTTTTGGTAGCCTTTCGGGTCTTCAGCGCATCTTCAGTTTATTTATTTAGTGCTTAAACCTCGCACTGGATTAGCCTCGTCTTCTCTCTTTCCCGGCCGACAAAGAAATGATTCTGCTCATGTGCAGCAGAAAAGTTTTGTCATTGGCTCTTCGCATGAGCTCTGAAGTGTGACGTCATGTTGTCTTGACAACGTACAACCTTACACGCTCATTCTCCATTAGGGAGAGTGGCGTAATAAATGGAGGATAAGCGATATGATGATATTGCATGCCATCAGTAAACCCACTAGAAGGGAATAGAATACATGTTTTTATTCCATGGAAGAAGTGGCCCGTATGTATAATAATTTTGAATATTGCACACAACTAATCAGATTCCACGCAATTTTGCTGGGATGAATGAAATTCAGTTCAAGAAATTGGGTTCATGATTCGATTTTCCCATGACATTTTTTTGAAAAAAATGAAATGCAGAATTTTATTGCTACAAAAATGCAACATTTAGTTTTCCTATTCTATCAACTTTTGTTAAATTAAATAAAACCTTTTGTTTCAGTTTCTTAATAACCAACAATAATTATTTACCCGTATTTTGTAAAGGGAGTAAAATATAATAGCCTATTAACTAACTAAAATATTCCTTTTATTAAAAATGACAAATAGGCCTTTTCTTAATAACCATTTATGAACATTTGTGAAGACTGTAGTCGGCTTAAAGAGCAAACAGCCACCTCCTATTCTTCAATTTCTTGTTAAATCTATTTGTACAGTCAATCACGCAACAGCTTTTCCCCATTTTAGGTCTGTTTTCATGGCATTTGAGCTGCATTACTTCTGCCTTGGGTGAAGTCATATGTATTCCTGCTATTTTAACACCACAATTTCAGTTAGGAAAAAATTAAGATTATGTAGCCTGATGGTTGATCAGAATCAATTTGAATTGTCATTTGTGTTGTGATGCATCATTGTACAATATATAGACTCCAGACTAAAATGCTGAATAGGCTTTGGGTGCTGGAAAGCTGCATAACCAAAGCTTTATGCAGGTGGACCACTTTTTATAAATCATCAAAGTAAAGCAAAGTGACTTTTTTGCTTTTGCACAAGCTGCATCTGTTTTTAATTGTGAAAAGTATTTCTCACGAACCAGTCCTGAAGGTCACATGTTCTTGCACATGGCTATATTTTTTGTAAGTCTTGTGTTGAAAATGAAAACACGAGACAGTACTGATATGAGGAATCCTGGTCATGGCAGTTGTCATTCATAATGTCGTTTCAAAATCATGGCCACTGTCTCACTCATGACGGATCTTATCCATCACTACGGTGAACGAGCCCGCTGTCCTTGCTTTGGAGGGTAACTCTGTTTTATGTTCTGTACGTGCTCTAGGGGACAGTGGGAAGGTGACCACAGTGGTAGCTACACCTGGACAAGGTCCAGATCGCCCACAGGAAGTGTCCTACACAGACATTAAAGTGATTGGTAATGGCTCATTTGGAGTGGTGTATCAGGCCCGACTCAGCGACAGCCAGGAGATGGTGGCAATCAAGAAGGTGCTGCAGGACAAGCGGTTTAAGGTAAGAACAACGGTGTCGAGAAGGTATGCCTGGGAAATCCCTTCGTACGGTTCCAGTTTGACCTTTTCTGTTAGGCAAGTAAAGTAAAACTGATTCGAACCAGAAAATCTTTCACCTGTTTCCAATGCGGCTGTGGAGGTTTACAAGCCGAGATACAGAATGCGATACTGATGACCTCATCGTAAACGGTGACAGACAGGGTTGGTTATGTTGGTTCTTTAGGAGTAGTTTTATGGTGCTGTATTGATATTGGATTAAGGAGGGTTACACCAGGACCACGGTCTCTCAGCTGATTTCAAAGACCAAATATTTGTTATTCCACAAAATCGAGTCGTACACGAGCCAGAGGTGGACAGTAACAAAGTACATTTACTTGAGTACTGTACTTAAGGACACTTTTTTTTTTTGAGTTTTTTTTTTTTTAAACTTATGACTTTAACTTCACTACATTTGAAAGACAAATATCGTACTTTTTACTCCATTACATTTCTATCATGGTCCTCGTTACTATGAAGCAGCTTTGAAAGTGGAGGGGGTTTTTTTTTTCTTTTTTTTCTCCCTTTTTTTTTTTTTTTTCCTAAAACGTGATTGGCTTTCTCAGTGTCACCTGTGGGGAAAAAAAAACAATCAGTAATCATTAAAGTGCATATTCTGGACCAATTATTTATTGTTTTTAATATGAAAGAACGTCCCTTTACACACTCATCCAGAAGCGTAATTTTGCACAAGGCCATCTGTCTACAGCAGAAAAAAATAAAACAACAACAACGCGTCTGGAAAAATCCCAAGCGAGTCTGGAGCCAGATTCGTGACGTCACCTGCGCGAGCTTTGCACGGTTTCAGTGCACAGCCTGTGTAGACCAAGCGCTCCCATTTCTCTCTCGTTGTCCGGTCTTTTGGGAAACGATGAGTGCTAATCCCATCAAGATTGGTGTTGCTACACCCTCCTACGATACATCTGTTAACCATTTTAATAATTACGTGATAACGTTGAAATTCGCAGAAAACCACCAGGTCGTTTTCTCATAAACAAACCAGCGCTGATGTAGGATTCAGAGTGAGGCGTCCCGCACGCAACGTCACGAAAATCAGTGTTTGCCGGGAAATCCAAATGCCAAGTTTTTTCAGAGGCGGACCAATTCTCCTCAAATGGCTTGATTTCAACTGAATTTTTCTGGTATTGCGCAAGGTAAAAAAAATTGCGCAAAACGTGACAGATATTTGACCAAAGTTTAATATAAAATAGGAGAATTACATTGATCTCGCTCCTGAATTTACCCGTGATATGCACTTCTTTTAAGGTCAGGTCACGTCTATAGACTGTATAAAATCAAGTTCAGTGATTTCTCAGCAGCGTTATTTGAACACAATCAGTTGATGACAGAATGGAAGGAGGCGGTTCTTCTGGGGAATGCACGCACACCCATAGCCATGAACCCATGTTTCAGTTTTCTCAAAGGATTAAAGAAATGTTTGCTTTGTTTGCCTAAAACGAACCACATCACGGCCTACAAAAACTCGCCGTCCAACCTGCAGAAGCATATTGAGGTCTGTAAACGTTTTATTCCAAGAGAAAGCTTGTGATGAAGTTGTCTGTGCTTTTAGAGCTAGCGGTAATGTTGCAATAGCGATGCAGTCTGGTTAGTCAAATGACTTTCTATGGATTTGCCCGCCAAGTCGCCGTAGCCTTGTCCACGGCTAACGTTAACACACAGCTAGTTAACTTGGACACTGTTAGTTAGCATGTAAAAACAGAGTTACGCTAACATGAATAACGTTAACTTATCTGAAGTGCTTTCAGAAATATGTTTTAGCGTAATCTTGCCAAATAAACAGAATATAGAAAACTGTGTTTAAAGGCGTTTATTCTACAGGTTCTACAAGTTAGTCAGTAAATCCAGTAGGTTGTTTCAGCAGGGATGAAAGTCTTCCGGATTTACCCGGAAATCCGGATATTTGACAACTCTTGAAAATCTCCGGTTTCCCGAATGGAGAAATTAATTTTTCGGATTTTTCACGTTCCTAGACGCGGCGTAATACTTCGCATCGTCCTTGCATGGGCGCGGTCCTTAAATAGGCCAGACATAGTTCATTGATTAAAGACAGGTGTTCTTTGTTAACGGTGCGCGTGCCGGAGCTCGCTAGGTGCGTGCGCCCAAGGCGTGCCTTCAGGTGCACGAGCTAAGGCGCACCTTCAGGACTGACACCGTTCTGCGCAGGCGCAACACAATCGCACTAGAAAGCATGTTCAAGCTGCCAGTGTAGCTGCAGTCTCTTTAGTTGCGAATTACGAGTATTTCCTCGTGTTAATAATTCGCCATGTCAAAACAAGCGAAACTTTCCTCCTTCTTTCGACGTGAAGAGAGGTAAGCAATTTATTATATATTTTTTCCATCAAAGTTGCATTTTGTGGTTTCGAAGCTAAGTTTTAGTGCCGTTTCTAGAACACAACATCAAGAACACGTGGAAGAAACGGCGATAATGGAAGAGCCGGTTTCTAAGCTGCCTAAAACTAGCAGTGGTCATTATTTTTGTTACATAATGCACTCAGGCTGCCAGGCAGTGTGTGACACACACACACACACACACACACACACACACACACACACACCCCTGAAAACTCCTAGCTCCGCCCCTGATTTATATGAGAAATGTGGTATTCATTGGTGTGTTTAAATTTACAGACAATACGAACTAATGTAAACAGTTGGCTTCAACTCGCATAAATCTGAATTGGAAATGTTTAGTTCACTTTAGCTTCTGCAAACGCACAACTCGACTAAAAGATTGATAAACGAGGCTCAACGTCCCCAACATTGAAACCTGAAAGCTTTAGAAACTCGAACAGACCTTTACTTTTTAACAGCACTGTTTTGGGATTTTGCTGAGTTTACCTTCAACTGTCTGATTTTTTTTCAAAGTAATGAACTGTGTAGCAGGAAAATCACCGCGTTTTCTAAATGCACTCCTGAAAATTACTCATTAACTAGGGGAATTAAATTAGATATTTTTGACATCTCATCTCATTATCTCTAGCCGCTTTATCCTGTTCTACAGGGTCGCAGGCAAGCTGGAGCCTATCCCAGCTGACTACGGGCGAAAGGCGGGGTACACCCTGGACAAGTCGCCAGGTCATCACAGGGCTGACACATAGACACAGACAACCATTCACACTCACATTCACACCTACGGTCAATTTAGAGTCACCAGTTAACCTAACCTGCATGTCTTTGGACTGTGGGGGAAACCGGAGCACCCGGAGGAAACCCACGCGGACACGGGGAGAACATGCAAACTCCACACAGAAAGGCCCTCGTCGGCCACGGGGCTCGAACCCAGGACCTTCTTGCTGTGAGGCGACAGTGCTAACCACTACACCACCGTGCCGCCCCATATTTTTGACATGTTAATCATTTAATGTACATGAAAGAAAAAGGCTTAAAAGTTATAACTTGTTTTAGTGAAAATAAGTACGAAAATGCACTAGAATGCAGGGGTTTGCATGTTATTAAAATATTTTTGGGGGATGTTGCCCCCCATCTTAGTTTAACTTTTAAAAGTTCAGGGTTTTTTTTTTTTTTTTTCTTTGCTCCACTTTCATCTCTGCTTCAGAGGCGTAAGGTTTTGTAAGTGTTGTAGCAATAATACAACAGTGCGTTGACAGAAAATATACTTTTAATACTTAAGTATTTTTAAAAGCAAGTACTTTAGCACTTTGACTGGACAACTTTCACTTGTATCGGAGTAACATTTAACCAGTGGGATCTGTACTTTGACTTTAATGAAGTTGGGTACTTTGTCCACCTCTGATGTGAGCCGATAGCTGACAAGGCGTGTAGCACAGAGTCGACTATAAGCCATGGACGATGAGATTGAGTGCCAATAACTGTTTTATTATATCCACATATGCTGGATTTTGAGAAACAGCATTTTTATTTTTTGCAAATTCGATAAATAATAACTTTATACAGAACAGCCAACAAAATCATTTCCACTTAGGCGGGCGACTTAAAGGTGGGGTATGAGATTTTTTTTCAGGAGTATTTTTTGCCATATTGCTTGAAAAGCTCCTCACACCCATGTTGCAAGCAGTACAATAGAAGGTTTGACCCAAAAACGAAATATTTTAATCCAGTCTACAGTGTAAAATAAAGGAAAAACGCCATCCAATCATATCGAGGTACCACCTCAAAATGATTGGATACTGACACGTCAATCAGACTGAAGCCCGCGAGCAGCCCGGCCCTTCTGTGTGTGTGAGAGAGCGAGCAGCCCCTCCCCCAACCCGCGCGCTGAGCAGGGAGAGACAGAAATGCACAGAAAAAGGTCCCTCCAAATAACGGGGATTTACACGAAAACGGAAGGAGATGGTCACAAAATTCTTTCACAGTAAGCGCCACAAGGCTCCCCTGAACACACTGATGCAATTTTTTTGTCTGTAGTGTAAAAAATGAGGTCACTAGAGCGAGTTAAAAACGAGTGACTTTTCTGCCAAGTTTATAATGGAAGTCTATGGAGCTGCATGCCTGTCCTCTCCTTACTTTCAGGCTTCTCATTCAAAAACTGCAAGTCCTATCGTGTAGGCAGACACATTGTGTGAATCAGGACAAGTGTGGCTACTACTTTTGAGAAAATTGTGTGTGGAGTGAAAATTGGGGCTGAAAACACAGTTTAAATGAGAAAGTTTGAGCTATTTTTCCAAGCTCTCTACACTCTAACTTAACGAGACGCGGGGTGGGAGCATGGCGAGGGCGGGCTTGTTTCTTTTCAAAATATGGCTTGCGGGAACCATTATTCCAAAATCTCATACCCCACCTTTAAAAACCTATCGATGGCTGCACAAATTGACTTTAGTGTGTGTGGGTTTGGTTTTTTGTAGAAAGTGCCGTCTTGCCGTCATGCCGAGGTAGAGAATAGCTTTAGACATTTATTTAATTCTTCTTTGGACATTTCAGTTCTGTAATTTTTCAAACTTCTTTGAGCTTTTTGTACCAGTCTAAAAAAAAAAAATTCAACAAATTTTAATACCGAATGTAAGCAAACTGCCAAAATGACAGTCGCAATTTGTGAAAAATGCTATAATCATTCTTGAAAAAAAATTTTTTTTTTTAAAAAAATACGTTCTTTTCATCAAATACTTTCATATTTTGTCGCTTTGTATTTTTTTTTTTGGGGGGGGGGGGGGGTTGTTTTCGAGTAGTTTTTATTTTGTCCTCTGTTGGTCCAGCAACACGCTCCACCATTTTTAAAAAAAAAAAGTTTTTTTTATTTTTCTCTACTCGTGGTATATGAGCTGATAGACTAGTAGTAGAGTAGCCAATCGGAGAGTGCGATTGCTCATATCCAGTGAATGTGGAGAGAATAACATCAGATATGATTCTTAATAATCTCTTAATATCTAATGCCATCTTTTCAGATGATCATAGGATATTAGGGATGTAATAATCTATTAGTGTGTCCTGCTATCATCTGGTATTGATGGGTTTTATTTTTATTTTTTTTTGGTCAATGCAATAGGGACCATGTACAAAAACACCATTACCCAAGTGTTTTCACCAGACGGAGACACTGAGTTTTTCAAAATTTTAGCAAGCGTACTTCAAGGCGACACCCTTGCCCCATACCTTTTTGTTCTAGCGTCAGATTATGTAATGCGGTTAGCCGTGACAGACCTCACTGTGGGTTTCCTGTCAGAAAAAGAAGCCATACTAGGCATCCAGCTGTTAACGTCACAGACACAGACTTTGCAGATGGCCTTGCTGTATTATCAAACACGACAGAAGCTGCACAAGTACTACTTCACAGAGTAGAGGAAGCTGCAAAACTGATTGGCTTGCATCTTAATGGGGGGGGGAGGCCGAATATATTCTTTTTAACCAACAACGCATCATTCATAGTGAATATGAATTGAAGAGAGTAACTGACTTCAAATATTTAGGCTCATGGGTAGACGGTAGTGAGAAAGATGCATCATCAAGAATCATAAAGGGATGGGTGGCAATGCATAAACGGGCGTGGTTTGGAATTCCAAGTTAAAGAGGGACCTAAAGAGCAGATGTTTTGGAACTACAGTTGAAAGGGTGCCGTTGTACAACTCGGAATCCTGGACATTTAAGGCTACATCCACACGGCAACGGATTCAGGTGAATCTGATAAAATTGTTTATCGTTTCGGCCTGGCGTCCACACGGCACCGGCGTTTTGGGTGCCCCAAGACGAAATCTTTTGAGAACGGGTTCCAGAGTGGAAAAATCTGGCAACAGCGCCGTTGCGAAGTCGTCTGGATGAGTAGAACGGATTTGTTTATGATGACGTCACAACCACATGACTGTCAGTGCTTCACGCCGGGTAGAAGTGTAACGAACTCGATGCGAGTTGTCAACAAATCCTATAACTTGGTTCATGAAACGCGCTTATAAAATATTTTCACTGCTTTCCAAAAACAAAAACAATCCCGCCAGCAAAAATAGGAAAAAAAAAAAAAGGAGCGATCTCACCTCTTCAGATGTTGGTTTAAGTCTGACAATACATTCCTCAAAAAGGGCGTAGAAGAACAAAGTAATCCATCAACGTGTAGCATTCAATTTATTCCGGACCATTAAACAATTCTGGAGGATATCAGAATGTTGGCGTACCAGCTTCCATCTACCCCCATTCATTTCTCTTTCCGCGTCTTTCGTTTTACGCTACTGATTAATAATCAAAACTTTGTGGCTGATGCTACAGAAGAATGGGTTTATACGCATGCGTCTTCTACTTCTATTGTTCTGGTGTCTCCGATGGGACCGTCTTACAGCGCATGTAGAGGTGTGGCATGTGTATTGCATCGTTTTCAGCAAGCGTTGCGTTGCCATATGTACCTGATATTTTACTGATCCGTTGCCCATGTGGACGCGATATTTTAAAAAAAAAAAAAATCTCGTTGCCGTTGTCGTGTGGATGTAGCCTAACTCGGAGACTTGAACAGCGTCTGAATGGCGGTTATATGCGCATGTTGGAACTGTATTAAATGTTATTTGGAGAGACCATGTAACAAATAACCATCGCGTGGAAAAAGGAGTGTAGGAAAGCCTGCTATAACACATTGAACAACTAGAGAGAGAGAGATAACGATCTTAGCTCCTGGTAGCGATGGAAGACGGGGACAATTAGGAAAGAATAGTCAGGATTGTTCGAGCAGGTAGCTTAATAAAGTAGTATTAGAGCGGCGGCTACAATTATCGACACCTTAATGATCTTTTGGCAGTTGAAAAAAAAAAAGTAGAAAAGACTTAAAATATGTAAATTGTGCATGAATAATTACTCCAACTTTCACTGGAAGAAAAAAAAAAGAGTTGATTCGTGATTACTTAGCGTATCAGATCACATGACACCGTTCCAGAAGCATTGACACCTTTGTCCACAGTTATCGACACCGTTTCACAATTCTCGACATCCAGATGATCATTTATAAAAAAAAAAAAAAAAGATAAATTATCGGTATGTGGTATTAAGTTAACAAAACATTATTTTTTTATTTAAAATTTGTTTTATTTTATATAGACTTGTATTTAGTACAAAATCTCTTTTATATAAATATATCCGTGTCGGTGTTTACATAAATGAGGAAGTAATTCGAATGTTTGTAAACAAATGAACTGATCATGTTTAACCTGTCAGAAAATCTTTTTGTTCCACTTTCTAAGTGTTTTCATAGGTCACGTTTTGTTAATCATTCGTTGTTGTTTGTATTCATTTCTAGTTTCGTTGTTTACCAATAAACGTCAACAGGCAATTGACATTGAAACCGCATGAGAATCCAGGTCAAAGGTCACATCTCATTCCTCAAACCCAAATATAAAATGTCTACTGATATTGTAATATGCAGTAGATATTTACGACAAACTGCACAAAAAAAAATTTAAATGGAATTTTAAAAAACCTGAATATTTCAAGCATGTAATTTTTTTATGTGTTAGGAATTTAATTCTGCTCCAGTTCTATTTTTTGCAGTCAGATTCCAAACACTATATAAACATTCCATTCTGTTATGGATCAGAAAAAAAAATTTATTATAAATCGCAGCACTTTATTTATTTATTTATTTATTTATTTAAGTACTTCATCTACTTCAACAATGTTACACAAAGATCGATCCATAACAGTTTTAAACGTCACTTAATTGCACAGGGTGTCGATAATGGTGGACACCGGTGAAAGGGATCACTATTATCAACACGCGCGTTGAGTTATAGCAGCGTTTCTCAACCTTTTTTCAGTCACGGCACCCTTCAGAAATATGCAAATTCTCAAGGCACCCCCATATAAAATATACACGGTCACGCTGACCATACGCTGACCCCGGCAGTGACCTTGTGACTAGGGATGTTAACCGATGACCGTTTGACCGATGGTTGACCGAATCAACGTCAACCGGTTAATTTTTTTTTGGTTGTCGGTTAAAAAAAAAAAATCAATCGTTTTGAAGCTGCCGATTTTGGAGCGGAGAACCTGGAATTCTGTGTTGTAAATGCTTGGGGCATGACGTGCGGTGTAAGGACGACAGCTGACAAATCAGAAACACCCATTCAGTCATGTCCCGCCCTCCCGCCCCAGTTGAAGACAGCTGCCACTCGGCGAAAGAAAAGTGTAGACACAGGCTTTTTAGCTTACAAATTACTATTCTGCTTTTTTTTTTTTAATTATTATTAGAAGGCACATGGAGTTTAGTCCTGCCTTGGCCAGTGCATTCTGAAAGTATGTTTCGGTCTGTAGCCAACAATGCATGTTATTGCAGATCAGATCTCTCCACACAAACTAAAGGCGCAGATGCCGACTTTTTCACGGCTGAATCGTGCAGATCCGATTTTTTTTTTTGGGGGGGCGTTGGAGTGTCTGAATAATTTCATCAGGGTAAATTCTGTATTAAAATTACTAAATAAGCAAATGCCGTTACAGTCCATGAAAAACAGGACGTATGAGAAGAAAACAGTAAATCAGAAAGCTGCGCACGTTTTCATGGAAGCTACGCAAATGTGCGCAGCCTTCTGATTTACTGTTTTCTTCTCATACTTCGTATGTTTCATGGACTGTAATGGCATTATTTAGTAATTTTAATACAGAATTTACTCTGATGAAATTATTCAGACACTCCAACGCCCCCCCAAAAAAAAAAATCGGATCTGCACGATTCGGCCGTGAAAAAGGTGGCATCCGCCAAAAGGCGCGCCGTTTGCATCCCTGTTTAAACTCCTAGGTTAACCGGCTAATGAGGCTCGGTGGTCGGTCAAGATTTTTTTTTTTTTAGTTTTCGCCATCCCTAGTTGTGACATGGGAAAGGGGGCCGTGAGACAAATTTTGATGATGCATGAGGCGGCGATGATCTGCATTGGTGTAACTATCGTTTTTTGGAATTTTAATTCATTTTATTTATTTCAGTGTTAGAATATATCATTTTTTGACGGCACCCCTAACAAAGCCAGACGGCACCCCGGTTGAGAGAGGCTGAGTTACAGTATGGCGACTGTCGAATGAAAGAGTAAGAAACAAAGTAGGTTTCGACGAAGAGATCATAAAATATCGGTGAATTTGATCAGTAAAAACACGTCCATGATCTTTCCACCGTGCTTACCTGCGATGATAACGTCCGGGTTTTCCAAAAAATTGCTGATCGTGCTAAAAAAAAAATTCCATCTCAGGTAATGAGCTGTGTCATCAGACGACAAGATCAAAGGGTGAGGGGGCGGGATCTTCCGGTTGATTGATTAACCAATAATAACTGTTGGAACTGAAATTCACCTTTGGTAAATTTTTTTTTTATTATTATTTTTATTGGTAAATCTGAAAAGGTGTCAATAATGATGGACTGCTGATAATTGTAGCCGCCGCTCTAGTAGCTACCTGGTATTGGATTTGACTTTTTTAAAATCCCACTGTTCAGTAGAACTGATCTGATCACGAAATGATTTCATGATGAAACGCAAAGTCGACTCGCTATGGCTTCCTGCTTACTACCGAGACAGTCTGTGATCAGTGTCTGTGAGCTCTTAGCGCTCCTCTCGGAGTATGCATGGTGCGTCCTTGATGGTAATTACATTTAAGGCAGTTTAAGATGTTTTCTGTAATCTTTGTCCAGCTTGTGTAATATTTGTAGGTGTTTTCACAGCTGCACTTTTTAGTCTGATTAAATCCGTGCAGACACACTTTCACGTTCCTTCCTCTGGTTGAGGGTGGGATGTGATAACGCCATTCTTTCCAGTTTTTTGTGCTTGTCATGCCAGTCCATTCCCTGATGATCGTAACCCATAATATTCTGGGCCGGCCTTGACCTCGCCTGCTGTTTATCTGGCCTTCCAGTTGAGTATGATGGAGGCTGTCCTGTCTAACTATAGGGGTGTTCACACGGCAACTTTTACTCCGGTGTAGCACCAGGGCTGCCCCGGTAAAGTTATACCAGTGTAGCCCCTGAAAGCTGCTTAAACCGGCGCAAAGCTATCCCTGCTCGGGAGGTGGTTTAAGAAATTTACTCCGGAGTAAATGCTAGTTTGCGGGGCAGCACCGATATAAAATGGGGCGTCTGAACGCTACAGGTGTAGACTCGCTACGTGTGAGGAGAGTTGATTACATACGGGCATTGCATAATTTTGCATCCTGGTATTTTGCGCTTCCAAAATGGCGAATATCAACAACAACAGAACTGCGTGTCTTCCAGTGTTGCCAGATTGGGCGGTTTTAAGTGCATTTTGGCAGATTTGAACATATTTTGGGCTGGAAACCGTCAGCAGTATCTGGCAACACTGGTGTCTTCATCCACATTGTTTTCCTGGCGCTTGGTGATGCCATGACAACTGGGAAAAGGAAGTACATTTTCACGCATGCGCATATTTCATTTCCGCATTATTGCTATCGTATAACACGGTCGCAAAAACTGCCGTGTGAACGCAAGTGGCGCTGCACCGGTGCTAACACGCTTCTCTCTAGTAAGCAGGTTTGTGACGTGTGAACGCTCTACAAAATTTACACCGGTGTAAGATATATCGCAACAAAATACATCGGCGCAGCATCGATGCAAATATGTGCCGTGTGAACACCCCTTATATGACCAAAGTACTAGAGTTTTTCTATGTTTCATCGCTAACTACGGGGTGATACTCGGTAAGACCCCGATCTCTTCCGAGGTGACTGGCTACTACTCGCCAGACACACTTTGATCAGACCAAAACAACCACACCAAGACCCTTTAGAGGAGCTGGTCTTGGTCTGGTCCCAAACTGACTCTGGAGCAGTTAATTTGTGTTGGGAATGTGATCTGACCTCAAGCTGACCCAACTACTAGGTGTACTCCACAGGTTTGAGCTAAACCGCTCCTCGAGCCAGGTCGAGTTTCACTTGGACGAGCAGCGAAGCAGCATGTCTTCTTTGCAAAGCGTGAAGCAGTATGGACTTTTCAGTGCTTTTCCACGAAGTGCATTCAGCGTTCTGCTGGTAAAGGTTTGCCTGGTGTGTTACCCAGATAATTACCACGGATATGAGCAAATGCCTGTTAAAGTGCATAGCGGTTTTTCCTCTCACAGAAATATGCACTAGTCCAGAGAACACAGGACCTTCTTCCAGTAGGTACGTTCTTGCTTTCTCCGTAGACCCATCTGGACCAGTAAGCGACGCGAACGTTCTTACGTGGTTTGTCATGAGGCATTTTGGTTCACTTGGATTTTTCTCTGTGTGAAAAGAAACTAGCCTGGCAAGCCAGACTAAATGTGAATATTTAGTCTGGCCTCGCTCGTAGACATTTCCGAAGGGTGGGGGTGGAACAACCCGCTGTCTTTCAAACTGTCTCTGTGCGTATAGGCCAACGCTCTGACCAATCAGCGCAACAGTGACTGTGACGTAGTCAGAGCGACAGAAAGCAGTGGGGCAGGCCTTGAAATAAATAATTTTTCAAAATGCGTATTAATTAATAAACAGGTTCTAGATATTAAGAAGTTTGGAGATAATGACCACAAGTTTGGAGTCTGTACCACATACACATTTTTTTCAAGTGTTTTTCAAGGGTTTGCTTAAACTGTTTTTGAGAGTTTTTATTTAGTGGTGTTTGGTGAAATAATTTCCCTTAAATTTAAAATAACGGGAAAATAAGAAACAATCAAAAAGTAATGTTTCAAAGCTGTTTATTAATTCTTCGTACTGCACAAACTAGCCCCATCCTTTTGGCTACGAGCGGAGCCAGCTGGTAGATCAGACTTTTGCCATAGCCGGTCGGCAAAACGGCGAAAACGTCCTTCTTGAAAAGGAATGAGCGGAGAGCCTCTTCCTGCTCATGTTTCAACGAAAACTCCAAGTCTAATTCTTCTAAAACTGATTCCAAAGCAGAGTCAAACGAGCGCTGTTCACTAGCCCGTAGCCATCTTTCCTGCTGTGCTTTCTCCAGCGTCGCGCAGCTTTGTCATCACTCCTGCAAAAGCCCGTCCAAAGAATCCAAACAAAAACCTTGCGTTGTGATTGGCGGGCACGATTTGATGCCCAGGGTGTTTTTGTTTATATGGTGCGAGGCTAGACCCACTCGCAGGCAAAAATACTTTTGGCCGCTAGGCGGGTGGGTCTAGTTTACTAGACTAAAAAGAAACAGAATCGAGGGGAAATTTTACATCAACTGATTCGGACCACAGACAGACAACCATTCACCCCGGCTTTTGCCCGTAGTCAGCTGGGATAGGCTCCAGCTTGCCTGCGACCCTGTAGAACAGGATAAAGCAGCTACAGATAATGAGAATAATAATGAGATGATTCAGACCAGAACAAACTAACTGTAGGTGTGAAAACGCACTTTAAAGCCCCAGAAGTCCTACTGGGCTAAATACGAATATTTGAGTATTGGGGACCAGACTGAATCTGGCATGTTTTAAAGGAGAACTGAAGTCATTTTTAAACTTGCTTTATTTCTTAATTAACGTGTTATTCAATTACGTTTTCAGTTTTAGTAACCTTATATCGTGACTCGTATTGGCAACTAACTGCAATTAAATATTATACTTATCGGCTTATTTGGTTTTTAGCCATGTTGAATTTAGTTCGTTTGGTCCACGGCAGGCATCGCTTATCCGCACGATCTTCACAAGACTTCGAAACGTGAAGCGTCAGCCAGGTGTCAGTGCCGCCATTTTGAAAACTGTTTTCCAAACGAAGTATTGCACTAAAATAAATTTAAATGACGATTCCTGCCTACTTTTTTCAAACTTTCCTGATTACGAACACAACTTCC